>NC_069503.1:476102556-476335056 GCF_027579735.1 Bombina bombina | reverse complement strand
TTGGTGATGTGATGTCTTTTCATGGTGTTTTATATATTTTTTTATTTTTGTCTTTGTTCTTTGTGTGTCCTTTTTTGTGGTTGTCTTTAGTTGGTTTGTTTTTTATTGTTTTTTGTGGTTTGTTTATTTTATGTTTTTAGTCTGGTTTATGATTTGTTGTACTGTCAGGTAATTTTCTGTTTGTTTTGTTATATGTATAATGCCGGGATGAGTTAAGGCTGTGGGACCGAGGTTTGGCATGACAAAGAGATTTCATGTCATCCTTTGATGCAGGACAGCCGAGATTAGCAATCCTTTGAGTGCCGTATGTATCTGTTTCTAGAGATTAGAATACTGGATTTAGGAAATGTGTGGATGTTTTCGGTATATTATGAAGGTTATATCCTGTACATATTAGTCCTGAGTTAGTAATGCAGTTTAGTATACAAAGTACTGTAGAAATTGCTGTGCTCAAGACATATATTATTGTATTTAGTTACCTTATTAGCGCTAACAGGTGTAATATTGCAGCAATTCAATTGTTTTTAAATAAGTTAGTTTTACACGTTCATTATTAGTTGTAGTGAAAGGTGTTCACTTAAAGGGACATAATACTCATATGCTAAATCACTTGAAACTGATGCAGTATAACTGTAAAAAGCTGACAGGAAAATATCACCTGAGCATCTCTATGTAAAAAAGGAAGATATTTTACCTCACAATCTCCTCAGCTCAGCAGAGTAAGTTCTGTGTAAAAAGTTATACTCAGCTGCTCCCAGCTGCAGGTAAAAAATTAAAAAAAAATGAAGAAATGAACAGCAGCCAATCAGCATCAGCAGTGCTGAGGTCATGAACTTTTACTGTGATCTCATGAGATTTGACTTGACTCTCATGAGATTTCATTGTAAACTTCCTTTACCTGATTGGTGAAATAAGATGAGTGCACGATGCTCATCCCTTCAGATGTCCCAGGACAGACACACTAAAATGCTGCTTAGAAATCCTTTACAATGGGAGGTGGCTACTGAGGAACTTTTGAGGTAAAATATCTTTCTTTTTTACATAGAGATGTTCAGCAGATATTTTCTAGTCAGCTTTTTACAGCTATGCTGCATCACTTTCAAGTGTTTAAACATTTGGGTATTATGGCCCTTTAAGGTTGTTTGTTGTTGGTTGCTAAGATACGGGCACTGTCTGATAATGCGTGCTAAGTGTTTTGCAACACCTGCACTAGGTGATTAAGGTGAAGGGGTATTTAAGGCTGTGTATAGCATTGATTCTTGTTGCCAGTTTGAAAAAGGAGGTAAAACTCAGAAACGTTACTTCATAAGGAATAAAACTTTATCCTTATTAAACCCGGCGAGTGCCTTCCTTTTTGCGAAATGTTGGATCTGTGAATTATGCAGGATCTCTTTGATGTGCACCCTGGTGGTTCAAAGGTTACTGTGAGTACTAGGCCATGCTATAAAGACTATTGATTTATTTGCCTACAGTACCCGGCCATTTAGTACACAGTACTGTTTAGTACCTAACAGTATGTCACAAGCAGAGCTAGCATTTGATGAAGAATCTAGCGATAAAAGTCTAACAGACACTGCGATCCCAGGAGCGAAAGTGTTTCATTTTCTGATGAGGACGTCATTTGATACAGATTTACAAGATAAACCTGCTACTCATATTTTATTACACCTACTAAAGTTATTAAAGAAGGATAAAGATCTAGAATTGCATGGGAAATATCTTTCTAAATATTATCGTAAACATTACATCCCAAAGGGCTTCAGAGTGAGAAATGTACCGACCATTGGCAAAAATAACCCTCTGTTTTGCGAGAAATGGTGTCATATATTGAATAAGTGCTCCTTAGATCTTATCTTATTGGTGATACAGGAAGTGAGGAGATTACTTACTATTAGCAAGAGTGAAATAGATCAATATAACGAGGAGAATGTACCAACACTAGTTGAGAAAGGTGAAAGTGATTGGGAAAACAAAATTAAGGCACAGCTTGATCAATATCAGAAGGAATTAACTGACTTTAAAAATAGGACATTTGAAGCTGTATTAGAAGACTACCGGGAAAAATGTGTCTATAAATGGTGGTTGAAACCTGAGTAAAGACAGAGGTGGAGAGAGTATCGCCCTAGGCGGTATAGAGCTAGGAGACCCCAGAATTTAACTACTGTGGACTCCTCAGGATGGGGTACTGACTCTGATAGTACTCAGGGCATCCAGACCGACAGTGCTGCATATGAAGAGAGAGGGGTGATAACCCGTTCAAAAAATGGGGGTGGCGTCCGCACCCGCAGAGAAGTCAGTATAAGAGTCAGACCACCGCGCCAGAGGAGAAGATGAAAGGAGACAGCATAGTGATTAACATCAGTAGTAGGGTTTTGACACTGGATGAGGAGAAGCTGTTACAAAAAGGTTTTTCATATGTGCCAACAGATCTTACAGATGAATTTGACTTGCATATAGATATATTCCGTTTCCAAAGGACTTTCAAGCTGCATGAATACTTTGGACCCACTAGTGGGGATTTTTGTCAATTCAAAAGAGAGAGCACATTTGATCCAAATAGCCAGAACAGCACCATTAAGACTTTCACTAATAAGCTTGAAAAAGACTTTAAGGATTCAATACATACCCAACAACAGCATGTACGGTTTAATTTAACCAGAAGTGAGAGGGAGGCACTAAAGGGTTTGACTAAAGATGAATCTATTGTCATAAGAAGGGCTGACAACGGTGGTGCTGTGGTCATTCTGGACTATGAATATTATCGGAAAGAAATATTACAACAGCTCAATGAAAAAGATACCTATAGGACACTACCCAGTAACCCTACTACTAAGTTCAAGGAACGGATTGATGACCTATTAAAAGAGGCATTTGCTATGGAGTGGATTGATAAACATACATTTGAATTCCTTACTAAGGATTATCCGAAGGTTCCCGTTTTTTACACACTTCCCAAGATCCATAAGAATCTTAGTGAACCACCGGGACGACCAATAGTTGCTGCAACAGACTGACTTCTTCAACCACTGGCAGTATACGTGGATAGTATACTACAACCAATAGTGCAACACATGTCGAGTTACCTGAAGGACTCAAGCGATGTCATTAAATTGCTGAAAAATATAGGACCAGTGAGGGATGAGGATATACTTGTGACATTGGACGTTACAAGTCTTTACACGGTCATCCCACATGGGGAAGGTATAGAGTCCATTAAGAAACATCTTCTGAAATACCCCTATGTGGGATGCCCAATTGGATTCATAATTGAGCTTCTGGAAAGCTGTCTTAAAATGAATTTCTTCCGCTTTGAGCGAACATATTATTTACAGTTGACAGGAACAGCGATGGGGTCGAATGTGGCCCCATCATATGCGAACCTCTTTATGGATGAGTTTGAGAGCAATATCGACCATATATTCAGAAATCCTAATGTCTTAACTTACAGAAGATATATAGATGACCTCTTCGTTATATGGAGGGGAGACGCTGAATTGCTTCAGGAGTGGTTTGATGTGTTGAACCTAGTACATTGATCCTTAAAGTTCAAGATGAGCTGGAACAGGGAAACCATATAGTTTCTGGATCTGAGGATATATAAAGAGGATGGTATCTTGCAGACCATTCTATACAAGAAGCAAATGGACAGAAACTCATTGCTTGAAGCATCTAGCTGTCACCCACCTGCGCATAAAAAGGCACTTCTTAAATCGCAATTTATGCGGGTTAAAAGAAATAACACTCAGGAGTAGAATGCCAGCATTCAGCTCAAGGAGATGAAACGGAATTTCATCGAGAGAGGTTATAAGAAGAAGGCCCTTAATGAGCAGTTACAAGCAACACAGAGGATGAGTACTTGTCGTAGGAATGTTGACAGTAAGAAAAGGCTGACATTTACAACTACCTATGCAGCGGATAAGAACGGATTTAATGGGATCTTGAGACAAAATTGGGAAATCCCGCAGAGTGATGATGCACTCCCTTTTAATGATATGATGGCACCGAGAATAGGGTGCAAAAAAGGTAAATCCCTTAAGGACAATCTGCAATTGACAGACCCTGCACACTGTTATTCTAAAAACTGGCTAAGCAGACAGGCACTGAAACCAGGATGTTTTAAGTGTAGCGGTTGTACCACCTGCAATGGGATGTCAGCATTGAAATACTTTAACCACCCAAGGTATAATAAGAAATATTATCATAAACACAGGGTGACCTGCACGACCCCTTATATAGTTTATATGCTCCACTGTCCTTGTAGCCTATTCTATGTAGGTAAGATCTGTGACAACTTGAGGGTTAGGATAACCATTGGAGCGCCATTAGACAAGCCATCAAAAATGGAGTATCAAATCAACCAGTGGCTAGGCACTTCCAACAACAAGGGCATAGTGTGGCTGACCTGCGATACACGATAATTGATCACATTCCTGAGATGAGCAGAGGTGGCGACAGAAACAGGTTGTTACTCCAAAGAGAGACAAGGTGGACTTATGAGCTGGACACTATAATCCCTAAAGGACTGAACACTAAACTTGAGTGGCATAGTTTCCTATAATCTCTGCAGGAGATAGTTATACCCAGTATCTTGTATCTGTATTTTATGTTTATTTGGTGATGTGATCTCTTTTCATGGTGTTTTTATATATTTTTTTTCGATTTTTGTCTTTGTTCGTTGTGTGTCCTTTTTTGTGGTTGTCTTTCGTTGGTTTGTTTTTTATTGTTTTTTGTTTTTTGTGGTTTGTTTTAGTTTGTTTTTAGTCTGGTTTATGATTTGTTGTACTGTCAGGTAATTTTCTGTTTGTTTTTTTATATGTATGATGCCGGGATGAGTTAACCCTTTCGTGTCAGGGCTAAAGTGCCTACATCGGAACAACTGTTCCGATGTTGACAAATTGAAACCACGAGATTTCAATTATTGCATCGCGTCTGGGGGGCGTCCCTACAACCCTAGGAACGCCCTCCAGACTGCGATCAAATCCTGAAAGCACAGAAGGCTTCAGGACAGCCTTTAGGTATGACGTTCTATTCCGTAATAACGGCTTTAAAGCCCAGTGTAATTATGACAGAATAGAACGGCATAACTGCTTTAAAAGGTTAAGGCTGTGGGACTGAGGTTTGGCATGACAAAGAGATTTCATGTCATCCTTTGATGCAAGACAGCCGAGATTAGCAATCCTTTGAGTGCCGTATGTATCTGTTTATAGAGATTAGAATACTGGATTTAGGAAATGTGTGGATGTTTTCGGTATATTATAAAGGTTATATCCTGTACATATTAGTCCTGAGTTAGTAATGCCGTTTAGTATACAAAGTACTGTAAAATTTGCTGTGCTCAAGACATATATTATTGTATTTAGTTACCTTATTAGGGCTAACATGTGTAATATTGCAGCAATTCAATTGTTTTTAAATAAGTTAGTTTTACACGTTCATTATTAGTTGTAGTGAAAGGTATTCACTTAAGGTTGTTTGTTGTTGGTTGCTAAGATACAGGCACTGCCTGATGATGCGTGCTAAGTGTTTTGCAACACCTGCACTAGGTGATTAAGCTGAAGGGGTATTTAAGGCTGTGTATAGCATTGATTCTTGTTGCCAGTTTGAAAAAGGAGGTAAAACTCAGAAACGTTACTTCATAAGGAATAAAACTTTATCCTTATTAAACCTAGCGAGTGCCTTCCTTTTTGCGAAATCTTGGATCTGTGAATTATGCAGGATCTCTTTCTTAATGATTGCCAGACTTTACTCCTATATTAACACTACATATATACATAACACCTGCGTGGGAGCAGTAGCTGTTTACTCAATGATCATGTGACTATCTGAAGTGATACTCTGGGTACTTGACATCCAGCTGGACACAGCACAACTCACATAGGAGGCTCATCCAGGGACATTCCTCTCCTCCCCCCAACAGATATTACCAGTTAGCCCTGATACCTGACAACTCTACCCTGAACCCAGTCAACTGCCTTGATCACTCAACCCAGAAAATATCCAATCCTGAATCCTATATGGTCTCTTGTTAAAAATGATTTTATTTATTTATATATATATATATATATATATATATATATATATATATATATATATATATATATATAATATATATATTAATCTTACATGACCTAAATGTAGAAAAAGATTATTCATTGTCTCCAAAGTATTTAGTCTTTTTAGTCAGGTATGTGTTGTGGAAATATGCACTTTCCTCCAGCAGCATATAATTAGAATTTGTGTTATTTCTTCTATAAAGGTAAGACGAGTCCACGGATTCATCCTTTACTTGTGGGATATTATCCTTCCCTACAGGAAGTGGCAAAGAGCACCACAGCAGAGCTGTCTATATAGCTCCTCCCTTAGCTCCACCCCCAAGTCATTCTATTTGCCTGCTCTAAGTACTAGGAAGGGTAAAGTGAAAGAGGTGATAAAATATTCTTGGATTCTGTGTCTTGGAAAAAACGAAGATCTTTCAGGTCCCGGAAACAATCACCAAAATAACACACCAGGCAGGTTTGTCATTAGCAAATGCTCGTTTATTATGGGTGTTGCAGCAACTGATATACTAGTGGGTGCATGCAGGCATCCGATACGTAACATAATACTATTGGCTAAGCAAATACTCTTATATCCTTCCTTATAGCCTTATTTGGTACATAATACAAGATAACATACATAATACAAGATAATATTTGTTGTAAGAACCTGAAAGAAAAATGTACGTTTGCCGTTACAGGAAATAATGTAGGCAGCATATAGGTCATGGAACTTAGTTCTGAGCGTTGTGGTTAGGCTACAGGATGAGCGTTGTGGTTAGGCAACAGGAAGCAGGTGGGAAACTCATGCAGAACAGACAGAAACTTATGTTAGCAAAATAATGTTAGCAAAATTACAATTGATGTGAAATAAGTACATAGGTAATGCGTACTGAACAAATAAGTAATATTACCTGACAATTCCTCTCTTTAGTTATAACAATGACTACCATAGGACTAGCGTGTGGAATGGAGTGGGACATTGAGGTATGGAGCAGCAACAGGATTGTATGGTCGAACATGCAGATATTGTGGACAATGGGAATTAGAAGCTGCAGGTGTTGTAGCACATTTAGCAACGCATGAAAATATTATCTTAAAACCACAGTAACAGAAAAGTATAAACAGAGCAATAAAGACAATAAAGGTACCAATATTTTTTAGCCAATCTAGCAGACCTAAACCAGTGAAGAATTTATCCCAGGGGTTATAAATACCAGAGTTTTTCTTTAATTCATTGGATAATTCTTCTAATTTTTTAATAGCAAGCGTGACCTTTCCTGTGGGTCCTGTGTTATCAGGGATAAATGTACAGCAGGACCGACCGGCTTGGGCATCAATGACTTTACAAACCCCTCCTTTCTCTGCTAAGAGCATGTCTAAAGCCATGCGGTTTTGGAATGTCATGTAAGAGGTTGGGCCAAGTTGTTCAGCAATACCCTTAAGGGCATCTCTGGTGTAATTAACAAAACGCTGTTGATTATAAAATATATAATTTATCCTGTCTACATTTTTATTAACAGTTATGATGGGGAAGATGGATTCAAATCTAGCTTTGACCTGGTCACGGGCCTTAAATTCATCTGGGACCTCCCTTGGGACCCCTATAGCATCTGTGTATACATGGGGGTCAAAGCTACCTGGGATAGCCTCTCGCCGTGTACGGTGAGAGGAGGTGGGGTGAGTGTGTGTGTATGGGTTGTCTCCACCTAAAATGTGGAGAGGCATGATAACTTTTGCTAGAGCACATTCCCCAGACCACTGTCCCTCTAGCCTAGTGCAGATTTTCATATCCCCGCAAATCCAATATATGTCACCTAACGACTGGGTGTGATTTTGGGTGGTGAGGTTACTATACTTAGAGCAGTAATCAGATTTGAAGTTACCTCAGAATCTACCCTTACCTTTGCCCCTATAGCAAGTGTAGTTACCAGAATATATAGTAATGCCCTCACCGAGGTGTGGGGATTTAGTAACGATGAGGTATTTTTCCTTCCAGGCAATACAGGCTGACTGATTGACAACGGTATTAGTATACAGACTGAGGAAACAGGACTCAGCGCTATTGGGGATGTTAAGGGGGACAGTACCTAGATGGGGGCGGGCATTACCACAGTGGCACAGACATAACAATTCGATTTATTATATTGTTTGGCTGAAAAGGCCATCCATTCTAACCAAAGGTTTCTATCTGAGTAACCTGTTTCTGCTGCCATAATATCCCTTTTTGAGGGATCAGCCATAGCAATCATAGTTTGTGGTGGGGACTGGGATTCAGTTAGGGTTTGACCAAGGTATTGGTAGAGTGTAGTGACAATTTTGTCCCATTCAGAGGAATTAACCATATCTTGGATCTGGAAACTACCCCTGGCGCCGGCTATAGTCCCTTTCTTCCAAGCTGAGAGGATATAAGTGCCACTATCATTTGGACTGGGGTTTTCAATGGTCAAGGTAAGTTTCATACTTTGTCCGGTCTTACCTGTCCAGAGGCAAGACCCGGACTTGAAAAGGGTCATCCTAACAATTAAGGATTTACCATTTTTATCTTTCCTGTCTAATGCACTCTTGGGTTTATATACCCAGTTAGGGCCTGGCCCTGTATTCCATCCCACCGATTCCCAATACTTACAGTTCTTGCCCCAATAATTGTCCTCTACACAAATATAGATAGTCCGGGAAGGGATATCTTGGTACATGGCACACTGTGTTGATACCTCCCCGGGGCATGAAACAATGTCACAATAGTCAAAGGAATAAGAGGCAACATGGACGTTTGAAGAGTTATACCAAAAGGTCGTAAAGAGCGGTGGTGTCGAGGTTTGTGTAATGGCCTTTTTTGAGGGTATGTGCATGGTCACCTTAAGAGGGGTCCAGCCTGCTGATCTTCGGGGCCTATGGAGGGATTGAACGAGTGGTGTTGGTGGAGTGGTTAAGTTCTTGGCTGTGTTTTGTTCCGGGGGTGAGTCAGGGGGAGTGGTGAGGTAGTTACAAGCAGGGGCAATGATATGCTGTTCGTCCGGTGCCTCATAATAGCAGGAGGCTTTTGTCCATGCTGGTATTGCAACCAAGAGCAAAGAGGAGAGGAGGAAGAGATACACCAGGCAGGGAGAGCCCTGAATAGTGATCATGGTGTTGCAGAAATGTGCTGTGGATATAGATGTTACAGAAGGGACTTTGTGACCAACTTCACCCCTCTTTGGACTGGCAGTTGAGGATGCTATAGGTGTTACAGAAGGGACTTTGTGAACACTTCACCCCTCTTTGGACAGAGCTTTACCCTAGATGCGTGGATCCAGATGGGTTCCTGGGATGTGAGGACGGCAGTACGAGTGATGGCCACGACTTCTGTGGGTGGGCCGTATGGAAATCCTCCCTTCTTTGCTTTATTCAGCTGTCTGATGCACACTGTGTCTCCGAACTTGAAGCTGTGGGTTGGTTCCTGTGAGGGAAGAGGAAAACGAGAAGCCACATCACCATAGTTGCCATTCAAAACAGAGATCAGTTCATGTACATATCATTCTCTAAGTCTAAATCACCAGTGACTATGTGTGGGTTTCTGACCCAGGGGGTGGGGAACGGTCGACCCATTAAAATCTCAAAAGGGGACAGCTGAGTGGATTTGCTTGGGGACATCCGTACCTCAGCTAATACTGCAGGTAAATGATCCTGCCATTTGACCTAATTCCCTCCCGTGGCCTTAAGGAGTTTTTCCTTAATGGTCCGGTTCATTCTTTCTACCACCCCTGAGCTCTGGGGGTGGTATGGTATGTGAAACTTCCATTTTATCTGTAGGTGAGATACCAATTCCTGCAATACCTTACTAACAAAGGCAGGGCCATTGTCTGAGTTGATCTGCAGGGGGCAGCCAAATCGGGAATGACGTCAGTGCAAAGGTGTTTCACTACTGTTTTTGCATCTTCCCTAGTAGTAGGAAAGTCCTCAGGCCAGCGAGAAAATTGGTCGACTATGACCAATAGGTAAAACTGTTTTGTTCCTGTTTTAGGTATGTGTGTGAAGTCTATTTGCAGGTGAGTGAAGGGTGCGGCTGGTGGTGTTAGGTGGTCGTGTTTTGCGGGTTAGTTTTTGTGCTTGGTTTGAAGACAAGTGATACAACGGTCAATGTAAGATTGTACATGTAACTGTAGGTTTTGTATGCAGAAGTAAGGTTTGATTAACGCTAGAGTGTTCTGGATGCTCAGGTGACTGACACCGTGGGCTTTACGAAATAAAAATAGGTGCACTGGCTTCAGGAATACCAATGATCGTCCCACCTTTCCCCTCTTTCGAATAAAACCTTTGGGGGTTTAATTCGAGTTTCTGAGAGACCCAATATTTGAGATCAGAGACGGTGGCAAATTGTTGGAGAGTGGAAGTGAGCACATCGTATACCAGAGAAGGTGCGACGAGGACGGGATAAACAGGGTCTTGCAATGGAGATACCTTGGCTGCTTGTTTGGCTACTGTGTCAGCTAGTGCATTACCTCTAGCAACAGGATTGTTAAGGTTAGTGTGCGCGCGGCAGTGTATGACAGCTATTTCTTTTGGGAGTAGGATGGCTTGTAAGAGCTCTGTGATGAGAGTGGTGTGACTAATACCTTTACCGTCGGTGGACTTGAAACCTCGTTGTTTCCAAATCATGCCGAAATCATGTACCACCCCAAAGGCATATCTGGAGTCGGTATAGATATTTACGGAGGCATCAGCAAAAAGTTCACAGGCTCGAGTGAGAGCTATTAATTCAGCTGCTTGAGCGGAATTATGCATGACAGAACCGGACTCAATGATAATGTCGGGGAGTTGGACCACAGCATATCCTGCAAGGTACGTGTGGTCGTCTGGGCGGGTACATGACCTGTCTACAAAGACGTCGGGGACCCCCTGAAGAGGGGTGTCCCGGAGGTCAGGGCGGGGGGTTGTGCTGGAGTGGATGAGTGCAATACAGTCATGAAGGGGGAGGTCAGATTGTGGTACGTTTTAGGATAACAAGGTCTTGAGGATAGACGCAGGGCCTGAGTTAGTTGCACAGTATTTAATGGTTAGCTCAGAGGTACTGGTAAGCAGTATTTCCTAACCACTAAGTCTTTGGGCAGTCATGTGTTGTGTCTGGAGGTTATTGAGGTGCAGAACCTGATGGGAGGTATGGAGAATGAGGGGGTGTCCCAGCGTGATAGGTTCACACATCTAAACGGCCATGGCACATGCTGCAAGGGATCGGAGGCATGAAGGCATACCCTCCACAGGGATGGGGAGTTTTTTTAGATAAAAAGGCTACTGGAAAGAATTACTACCATGCTCTTGGGCACAGACGGCCGCCATGGTTTTACAATATTCCCTTGCGTACAAATGAAAAGGTTTTGTGTAGTCAGGGAGGCCGAGGGCAGGGGATGTGGTGATGGACCTGGCAAGTTCATTGTATGCATGGGTCAGAGTCTCTGTCCAGTGAATTGTGGGTGGAGAGTCACTGTGGCAAACGGTGCGTAGGATTGAGTCGTAGTGGGAGCAATCTGGTATCCACTGTCAACAATAGTTTATCATCCCAAGAAAGGTCAGCATTTCTTTGGGAGTGGCAGGCTTGGGCAGCCTTGAGAGGGCTTTTACTCTTTTAGCACTTAGTTTTCATTTGCCTTTGGACAGGACAAAGCCTAAGTACTCAACTTGTGGATGGCAGATTTGCAGTTTCTGTTTAGACACCTTGAGCCCTTCTTGGGCGAGGAACAACAGAAGGTCCACTAGGTCCTGTTCCCCTGCCTCGTATGAAGTGCCACACAATAACAGGTCATCAACATATTGCAAAAGGATGGAATCACAGGGGCTGGTCCAGCTCTTGAGCATGGTATTGAGGACTAGGCCGAATGCGGCCGGGCTATCGGTGAAGCCTTGGGGCAACTTTGACCACGTCATTTGAACCCCTTTATACACGAAGGCGAACAACTGTTGTGTGTCCGCGTCAACGGGTATAGAGAAGAAAGCATTAGCCAAATCAATGGTAGAAAAAAATTCTGCATTGTGTGGAATGGCCGTGAGCAGTGTGGTCACGTCTGGGACTAGGGGAGGGAGAGGTATGATTAGTTTATTCACAGCCCTTAGGTCTTGAATAAAACGGTAACCACCGGCCGGCTTAGGCAGATGTTAATGGGGGTGTTGTAAGGAGAGACGGTATACTTGAGAATACCTTTCTCTAAAAATGTCTTAATCATGGGGTCTATGCCCTCCAGTTTGTCGTCACTAATAGGGTATTGTTTGATGAAAACTGGGGAGCAGTCTTCACGCAAAGATGCCCTATATGGGGAGCAGTCGATGGTCCCCGTATCATAAGGTCCTGAGGACCATAGGGTAGGGGGAACGCTGTCGAAGAGAGTGTCAAAATTTGTGGTTAAGGGTAGGTTATGAACATGGTCGATAATTTGGTGTATTTGATCGATCAACAGGGCCGTCTCAGACGACAGTGAATCCTCGGGTGATTCGCCAGATTCACTGAGGTCAAAGTCGACAGTCATGCCACCGTTCCGGGAGATTGTCATCATTATTCCTAGCTTACCCATCAAATCTCGACCCAGGAGATTAAAGGGGCAACCCCGGATAACGTGGAACGAGTGGGACAAGGTTTTGGGAGAGTCGGGTA
The DNA here is from genome assembly GCF_027579735.1 of Bombina bombina. Lineage (NCBI taxonomy): Eukaryota > Metazoa > Chordata > Amphibia > Anura > Bombinatoridae > Bombina > Bombina bombina. The sequence continues at coordinate 476,322,399 of NC_069503.1, read as the reverse complement.
TTTGGACTGTGAGGAGTGGGGTGCGGAAGGTAGGAATTGGCACACCAGTGATTCCCACAGAGGGATTAGACTCTCGCAAGGGTCCATCGTATGATTCGCCCGAGATAGTGGAGCAAGTAGCTCCTGTATCCACGAGGAATTGTAATTCGGAGCCTTCTATGTTAAGGGTAACGAAGGGCTCACAATGATAATACGATGTAACCTTGGGTAAGAGTAGGGTGCCTTCCTCCGGGCTGCCCTATGGCCATTGTATTCTGTGTTGTGGGGGTCAGTTGTCACGTCTGGGGGGTGAATGTGATGAATGTGGTTGGTTATTGTCTCTGGGGTGGGAGTTATCCCAGCCCCTACGGGGCGGGTGGGGACATTCATTTTTCCAGTGCCCTGTTTCCCCACAATTAAAACAAATGTTACGTCTGTCCTGATTACCTCTGGCCCCTCTTTGTCTGTTACGTGGAAGTGTATTATCACTAAACTGGACATATGCACCCTTATCAAAACTTCCTGCAGCATGACGGGATTCAATAGCTGATAATAATTGTTTTGGGGTCATTGTGGGCCAATCGGGTATGAGCTGTTTTACCAAAAGGCTGTCAGAGGCTGTCATACATCCTAACATAGTCTGATTCTTTAATACAGCCATATCTTCCCCGGAGGATAAGCCTCCTTCCTCTGCCCAACATTTAAAGAATCTTTTAACAAAGTCTAAAATTGCCTCGCCAGGCTTCTGTTTACATGCTAAAACTGCACTCATGGATTGCTGGGTCTTACTACACCGTTTTATTTCAGCTTCTAATTCGGTCCACATGGTTGCCCTAGTATCGGGGTTTGCTAGACCATATGTGGTAACTGAAGTACTTGCGTCACTTACATTAATCGTAGCGACATTAGCCCAATTCCATTCATCGTTTTCATGATAATTGTACAATTTATCAATTATCATTCTAATGTCAGTCTGTGTATACATGGCTCCATGTAAATAACGTTTAAGGTGAAGGATACAGGCAGCGGGTTGTCTTAAAGGGTCGGGACAATCTCTAGTAATATTACTTAATTCACCTGCCGTAAGGTGTTTAATAATCATTTGGCCCCCAGCAATTAAATATGGCATAGTACTTAAGGTACTGGTGCCGGGAATGCAGCGGGGGTCTACCCAGTTTGCATCACTGTATTTCTGTACAGGTTGTGGTATTCGGGATGGTAGCTGTTGTCGGGTTGTCTTATCGCGGACAGATACGTCCGGAGACTCGGGTGTGTCAACCCCATGGACTAATACTTGGGGTTCAGGCTTTGGGTCATGTTTAGGAGGTTCCTGGACATTTACATCATCAACTGCCTCAGCCCCCTGTAGGTTTTCGTTAAGGGGAGGGGGCGGACGTCTTAGTGTTCTGGTTGTACTATAAGCCACAATTATATCATCGTCCTTATGATTAGTAATACTGGGATATAATCCCGTATATGGTGGTGGCGGGGCTAATGGGGCAGTGGGCATGTATCTGGGACATGTTTCGGGTAACTTGTGGGGGGAGGATGATAAATAATCCTAGGGGGTTTAGATTTGTCTATTTTTCTGTTTTTCTTATTGGTGTTGGATTTATATCCGTCACAATATTTTTTTTTTTTCCAAATAATTTTTTATTGAGGTTTTTTGCGTAAAACATACATAGAACACAATACACCATTTTGTAAAAAGAACAAAATACAAACAGAATTGACCAAAACATTTCGGCAATTATATAATAGCTTGGTGAGAGGCTAATGAAACCTCGATTTTTCAATAATATATCACATATAACTGACCTGTTAGGAACATAGATTCAGGCCCTACGGGCCAAAAATATGAAAAATAATAGATATCTGATGGTCAGAAGTCTAGCTCGCTAGGAGCTTCAGAGTATATCATGCGAAGCTGGCCAATGAGGAACTTAGTTTAGGCCCAATGGACCTAGAGTATAGGAAATAATAGATAACTGATGACCAGGAATCTAGCTCTTTAAGAGCTTCAAAAGGAGCATGAATACGTATATAATAAGTGGGGGGAGGGGAAGATTCAGCGGGTAAGCACCGCTATGTATAGTAGGGAAAGGGTGGAGGGCGGAGCCATAGAAATATAGGAGTATAGTAGGAGACTTGGAGGGGACTATTAATCTTGGTCATGTAGTAAAGTAAATGGGCTATGATATCGAGTTACCCAACTATGTATTATTAGTCATGTGTAAGCATGATGGGAGTGTATAAAAGAGCAATTTAATATTTAACATGAAGGTTAAATAACCCGATGATAAACACATAAACTATAATGAATTAGCTCCTTAATTTAGCTGTGAAAGGGGGTTGTGGAAAGATGGGTTTCTTTTAAAATTAAAGGGGGATACAGTGGAGGATAGACCATAGGATTATATTATGTAATATCCAACATCACATTAAGACCACACATGTACATCTTCTAATCATGAAGTAAATAAGAAGTTATATCGCCCCATATATAGGTATAACATAAATCTCCCAGATTTGTAGTGGTCAGAACTTGGAAAATAATCTGTACAAACCTGTGGGGCTTCTCAGGCATACATCAACAATAATGCAGACAGTCCAGCTAATAACAAGGAGTCCCTTTACACATATAGCAATAAGCAGGGATAATAGCATTATGAATATAACTGAATAACAAATCTTTTTTTTTTTTCTCCAAATTATTTAGTGAGTATTATTAGGAGATAGATATTCCCCGCTACACTAGCATGCATTAGAATTAGCGATAACCAGAATACCGCCAAACCTCATAAATAACGTTGATTCCAGCAGGTAGTTAAGGATACTCAAAGTGCTAACCCCTAACCTTAGATGAGGATTACAGTATAGCAATGGTTAGGGTTAATTCCAGACTATGCTGAGAATAAAAATTAGGCAAACGAACCTTATCTGAACCTTTTATATCCTTTCTACACAAAGAAGGTGCATAGGGGTGTGAGACACAAAGCAAATTGACTGAATAGAGCCATAGATGGTCGAACTAAGTCCCAATATGCTTGGAGAATGTACATGCTCTTGTGTGCAATAAATAGTAGATAAATAATGACCTATTACATAATATTTCAAGTACTCTGGTTAAATGAAGTGCTAAAACTATCTAAGTGGGTCAAACTAAAGTTATGTCAACGAATAGTATAGTTACTGTATCAGCGAAATATGAGTTAAATACTTGGGAGTATATAAGTATACTGGGTAGGTGCTATTCTAGAGTAAACATTTACATATAAAGTTTTGTAAGGACTGCAAGCTTATATCTACATGCCTAGTACATATATAGAAGATTCAAATAATAGTGTTAAACTTGTTAAACCCTGAAACAATAAACATGAGGGTTTAGGTGAATCTAGAACATGTAGATGAACCTATTGCACATATAATCCACAGTAGTGCAATCAGAAGGGTAGCATTTTTCAGAGCCCAGGCCACATATTAACTGTGGAATTGGGTAGTAGACTAGGGCAAAAATATCTACTGAATACTTGAGTATATAGTATAATAGGGGAAAATAAGCTTTCCACTGTGAAAATTGAATTGTCACTACTCTAATATGGCCTTATTCATATAAGTAACTAGCATAACAAAACCCCATGTAACACCAATGTGAAAATATAACTAATGTAGGCGAAAGAGCATACTTGGGTATGACATAATTATTATGCTCTACAAGTTAAGGGTATTTTAACTGACCCAGTCAGTTAAACAAGTGCCTAACACTAAGAGTTAAATTAGTAACACTGCAGCAATAAAAAATGATTAAGGTGAATGCATTCATATAACATAAACTAAATACGTGTCAACCAAAAATATGAAAAGCAGTTATATTGAAGATTGAGACTCAGCCCCTAATAGTGGCATTAGTATTTGATGCCCTTCTTACAGGGTCTACAATAAAAAAGTAGTTTAAACAGCAAACCTTAACCATTACAAATAACAAGTAAATTGCATGCAGCTAGGTAATACAAGGGCCACATGTTGAGATTAGATTAGTGGAAATCATAGGAGCCATTGCCTTTCACTAGTTGCAGTGATGTGTCCTGCTATTATAAGACTACTAGTTGCGTCTTATCTGACAGAGATTACAAACATTAGGATCATGGAACACAAAAAATAGAAGTAACCCTGAAGGCTTTACCTGAGTGTTCTGTCAGGCATTGAACCCTCCTCATAACTTTACAACATTATATAGGGTAACAGTGTGAAATAAACTCTCTACAGTCACAAACAACATACTCCCTGCTACTTGACTGTATATAAGTATAATGCTATCACAAGGCATTTATTGTTATCATGTTATAGAATACTAGTAATAAGCTTCTAGTTTTACAAGTCTACAGGGGTCTATATGTGGCTACCAGGTAGTTGTAATACTTTTCAAAGTCCCATTCTTCAGTTCTCTAAATCGTCATGTTGGGTAAAATGCTATTCGCAGCATAGGCTAAATGTTATCGGTTCATGTATGATTTGTGAAGACAGAGAGTGTACTGTGAAAATCTGCTGCATTGCCACTCACTAACCGATTCCAAGTTTGTCGAGAATAATCCCATGTTCTGAAGCTAGGCCCCTGCTGCATAAATGTGTTATGGCGCCCATCCTTGTGCAAAAGAATCTAGGCGCTCCAAATGGCTTAGCCGGGATCATCATATAATGCTGGGAACAAGTATTTACTTGACCGGGCTGAGGCGAGTAATCCCTTTGCAAGTGTCTTGCTATGTTTACCTCTCTCGTTGTAGCGCATACCGCTGTGAATATGTCTCCTTCATGAGTACGGCGTGGCTTAGCCATTCCTCTGTGGTCAGTCACTATATGCTGAGCGTTACGAGTTGCTCTAGGCAAAGGTAGTTTTACCAAAGGAGTCACCGGGGCTGCAAGTGATGAACCCTGACCACAGATATCTGACTCTGCAGCTTGGGCATCACTTTCACACTGTATTCCGAGGTTCAGAGTTTCGTCTAACTGAAGGAAAGCACCCTGTGCAGAAGGGGCCTGCAGCAGTACTGCTCTGTTCTCCGCCATCTTGCTTGTGGCGCCACCCGCTTGAGTGCCTGGGGTTCTAGATGTAAGTGGTTGTAGGGCAGCAGTCTTTTTCTCCTTTTTATGCGGTTGCGATACATATTCTAGTAGCGATGATAAGTCGTCAGCAAGGCTACAATAATAGTTCTTCAAAAGTTGCTGAGTCCTCTGTTCCCATACTTGCAGCGCTTCCATGTTAGCGCGACAGCTCACCTCTATGGTGGTTATTAATCACTGTTGCTGCTTCAGGATTCTTCTCAGAACAGGGATTCTGTAATTACCAGGTGGCTTATAGTTCCTCACCCACACGTAAAGTTTAAGATAATGCTGGAAAAAAGCAATTTATTGATAATTTTCAGATTATGGCCCAGGAGCTCAAGAGATATGCTTCTGGTTGCCTCGGCTGTTGGCTCCACCCCCCCCCCCCCCCCCGTCACAATATTTTAACCAATACTGAGCGGCTGAGCTCATGTATTGCATGTCCCAATTGGGATCCCTTGAATACCATTCAAAAGCTTTTTCCTCCCCTAGACATAAACCCCTTAACATGTCCTTATGAAATTCACAATTGTCACTATCCCTTGGAAATGCAGTGCTGGGGTCTATATACTCTGTCCAGCCAGCCACGTTATCGACAAACGGGATGACCATTGCCCACCCTATATCTTCCTGTCTGGCCACATATTGTTTGCATGTTTCTCCCGCAATTTGCTTTTTGCTTTGACCGGTCCCCATGACCCCTGACCAGTAATGTTACTTGACACACACACACAATCAAAAGGATTTAGCGTCTAATGGAGGCAAGTTCCAACTAGTCTGTCACCAACAACAGCTGTTTCATACACAGTTACGTGTAGTCTTCAAAACTGCTAGTTAGGATGGAGTATCGGCACTTAAAGTTAATTGTTGTCTCCACTAGCTCATGCGATAGTAGACACAGGACGCATTTAAGTCCTTATGTCCTTATAATAGAGTAGCAGCAATAAAATATACAATGAATATACAATAAGAGACGGTAAGCGATAGTGAACATAGGACACGGGTTGTCTCTATGTCCTCATAATAGAATCGCAACACTAAGACAAGAAAAACATATAATATGAACAGTAAACAACATATAACACAAATGGCAAATAACATATAGCACAAATAACAGTAATTACAATATTAAGCGATAGTGCATATTACATACAGGCGTCACCATGCTATCGTATATCCGCGTGTCATTAGGGGGTGCCCTTCGACATGGTACACGGTGCGTCTTACACCTGCGTATATGTACTTATAATAGAATTGCAACAATGGGACAGGAAAAACATATAACACAAATAGCAGCAGTAAGATACTGGTTTTAACCAAGACTTCAGGGGGGCCGAATTAAACCTTAACCTTAACTCCGAAGGTCTCCCAAAGACAATTTACCCACCCGGAGTCTACCATAGACTAATTTCCCTAAACAAGTGGATTGACCTTAATGGGCTCCCCACAGGGCACAGAAATGAAGTCACAATTTAGAGACAAAATTACTCACCCTGTTGGGGGGAAGCTCCTGGTCAATCCCACTTCTGACACCAGACTGTTGGTAATAGGGAATACCCGGGACAATTCTTGGATTCTGAGTCTTGGAAAAAACGAAGATCTTTCGGGTCCCGGGAACAATCACCAAAATAACACACCAGGCATATTTGTCATTAGCAAATGCTTGTTTATTATGGGTGTTGCAGCAACTGATATACTAGTGGGTGCACGCAGGCATCCGATACGTAACATAATTCTATTGGCTAAGCAAATACTCTTATATCCTTCCTTATAGCCTTATTTGGTACATAGCATAACATACATAATACAAGATAATATTTGTTGTAAGAACCTGAAAGAAAAATGTACGTTTGCCGTTACAGGAAATAATGTAGGCAGCATATAGGTCATGGAACTTAGTTCTGAGCGTTGTGGTTAGGCTACAGGATGAGCGTTGTGGTTAGGCTACAGGAAGCAGGTGTGAAACTCAGGCAGAACAGACAGAAACTTATGTTAGCAAAATAATGTTAGCAAAATTACAAGTGATGTGAAATAAGTATATAGGTAATGCGTACTGAACAAATAAGTAATATTACCTGACAATATTAGTTTTTAATTCTTCAATCAAGAGTTTGTTATTTTTAAATGGTACAGGTTTGTACTATTTACTCTCAGGCAGCAGATGGATGAAGACTGCTGCCTGGAGGATGATGATCTTAGCATTTGTAACTAAGGTCCATTGCTGTTCCCACAGAGGCCGAGGAGTACAGGAAACTTCATTGTGAGGAACGGTTTCATGCTATGCAGCAATGAGGTATGTTCAGTCATATTTTTTCTGGAGAGACTGTGTATTTCAGAAAGGCTGACATTATACCCAGGAGGGTAAGTGTAAGCAGTAATCCTAGAGCTAAAAAGAAGGGCATTACTTAGCTTGCTTATGGGGCCAATTACATATATGGTTGACACTGAATGTAAAATGTTTGTGAGCAAACGTTTTTGGATGGGAGTGCTTTAACGTTTTTTGTGGGCAATGAACGTTTTGGGCAACTTTATTAGGTCACACATGGCTTATTTTTAGGGTCTTGGAACCCACATGGCTAGTTATAACCGCTCTGGTGCAGGTCTTTAAGGCTCAGGGAACATCGAGTGAGATGGGCGGGGCCTATTTTCGCGTTTCAGTTGCGCACTTAGTTTTGGACAACAAGCAGCAAGCTCTAACTCCTGAGGGCCCTGGTGTATGTTTTGGGCCAAATCAAAGCTTTTACCCCACACTTTCGATCCCTGAGGGCAGGTAGGGCCACAGCAGGGCTGTGGCAAGGTGCTGATGTTTTTTTTCCGGATTTGGGCCTATTTTCTATCCGGTTTGGAAATTAAGGGGTTAATTGTTAAAAAAATGTGGTGCAATCTTAACTACCTATTGTGTGTCTACATACAAAATTTTTAAAAATTTGGTGCATGTTTAGGCTGTTTTGCAGAATTTGTATGCTTTTTTTCTCTTAAAGGCACAGTACCGTTTTTTAAGATAGTTTTTTCACTAAATAAAGTGTTTTCATGCTTGTTTGTAGTCATTACTAGCCTATTCAACATGTCTGACATTGAGGAAAGTCAATGTTTAATATGTTTAGAAGCCATTGTGGAACCTCCACTTAGAATGTGTCCCTCATGCACTGAAAGGTCAATAAATTGTAAAGAACATATTTTAGCTACTAAAAGTATGTCACAGGATGATTCTCAGTCAGAAGAGAATCAGGTTATACCATCTAATTCTCCCCAAGTGTCACAACCATTAGCGCTCGCACAAGCGACGCCAAGTACTTCTAGTGCGTCTAATTCTTTCACCCTGCAGGATATGGCCGCAGTTATAAATACTACCCTCACTGAGGTTTTATCTAAGCTGCCGGGGTTGCAGGGGAAGCGCAATAGGTCTGGTGTGAGAACAAACACTGAGCCCTCTGACGCTTTATTAGCTATATCTGATGTACCCTCACAATGTTCTGAAGTGAGAGATTTGCTGGCTGAGGGAGAGATTTCTGACTTTGAATATATGTTCCCTCAGACAGATTTAGATATGACGGCTTTTAAATTTAAACTAGAACACCTCCGCTTATTGCTCAGGGAGGTTTTAGTGACTCTGGATGATTGTGACCCTATTGTAGTTCCAGAGAAATTGTGTAAAATGGACAAATTCCTAGAGGTTCCTGCCTACACTGATGTTTTTCCGGTCCCTAAGAGGATTTCGGAAATTGTTACTAAGAAGTGGGATAGACCAGGTATTCCGTTCGCTCCCACTTTTAAGAAAATGTTTCCCATATCAGACGCCGTGCGGGACTCGTGGCAGACGGTCCCTAAGGTGGAGGGAGCTATTTATACCCTGGCTAAGCGTACAACTATACCTATTGAGGACAGTTGTGCTTTCAAAGATCCTATGGATAAAAAATTAGAGGGTCTCCTGAAGAAAATATTTGTTCATCAAGGTTTTCTTCTCCAACCTATAGCGTGCATTGTTCCTGTAACTACTGCAGCGTCCTTTTGGTTCGAGGCTCTGTAAGAGGCTCTTCAGGTTGAGACTCCATTACAGGATATTCTAGATAGAATTAGGGCTCTCAAGCTAGCTAATTCTTTCATTACAGATGCCGCTTTTCAATTGACTATATTAGCGGCGAAGAATTCAGGTTTTGCCATTTTAGCAACGTTATGGCTTAAGTCCTGGTCTGCTGATGTGTCATCAAAAGCTAAGCTTTTAGCCATCCCTTTCAAGGGTAAGACCCTATTCGGGCCTGAACTGAAAGAGATCTTTTCAGACATCACTGGAGGGAAAGGCCATGCCCTTCCTCAGGATAAGATGAATAAGATGGGGACCAAACAAAATAATTTTCGTTCCTTTCGAAACTTCAAAGGTGGTCCCTCTTCCTCTGCCACGAAGCCAGAGGGGAATCTTGCTCAATCCAAGTCAGTCTGGAGACCTAACCAGACTTAGAACAAGGGTAAACAGGCCAAGAAGCCCGCTGCTGCTACCAAGACAGCATGAAGGGGTAGCCCCTGATCCGGGACCGGATCTAGTAGGGGGCAGACTTTCTCTCTTCGCTCAGGCTTGGGCAAGAGACGTTCAGGACTCCTGGGCTTTAGAAATAGTAACCCAGGGGTATCTTCTAGATTTCAAAGATTCTCCCCCAAGGGGGAGATTCCATCTTTCTCAATTGTCTGTAAACAAGACAAAAAGAGAGGCGTTTTTACTCTGCGTAGAAGACCTATATTCCATGGGAGTGATCTGCCCAGTTCCGAATACAGAACAGGGGCAAGGGTTCTACTCCAATCTGTTTGTGGTTCCCAAAAAAGAGGGAACTTTCAGACCAATTTTGGATCTCAAGATCCTAAACAAATTCCTCAGAGTCCCATCCTTCAAGATGGAGACCATTCAGCCTATTTTGCCATTGATCCAGGAGGGTCAATATATGACAACCGTGGACTTAAAGGATGCGTATCTACACATTCCTATCCACAAAGATCATCACCAGTTCCTCTGGTTCGCCTTTCTGTTCAAGCATTACCAGTTTGTGGCTCTTCCCTTCGGGTTGGCCACGGCTCCCAGAATTTTCACAAAGGTGCTAGGGTCCCTTCTGGCAGTTCTAAGGCCGCGGGGCATAGCTGTGGCGCCTTATCTGGACGATATCATAATCCAGGCGTCAACTTACCAATTAGCCAACTCTAATAGATTCGGTGGACATGAACATTTTTCTGACGGAGGTCAGGAAATCAAAGATTTTATCCATCTGCCGAGCTCTTCATTCCATTCCTCGGCCGTCAGTGGCTCAGTATATGGAGGTAATCGGTTTAATGGTAGCGGCAATGGACATAGTTCCGTTTGCTCGCTTGCATCTCAGACCACTGCAACTTTGCATGCTCAAACAGTGGAATGGGGATAATGCAGATTTATCTCCTCAGATAAATCTGGACCAAGAGACCAGAAACTCTCTTCTTTGGTGGTTGTCACAGGATCATCTGTCCAAGGGAATGTGTTTCCGCAGGCCAGCGTGGGTCATAGTGACGACGGACGCCAGCCTATTGGGCTGGGGTCCAGTCTGGAATTCCCTGAAAGCACAGGGATTGTGGACTCAGGAGGAGGCTCTCCTCCCGATAAATATTCTAGAACTGAGAGCGATATTCAATGCGCTTCAGGCGTGGCCTCAGCTGGTGTCGGCCAGATTCATAAGATTCCAGTCGGACAATATCACGACTGTAGTATATATCAATCATCAAGGGGGAACAAAGAGTTCTCTAGCGATGATAGAGGTTACCAAAATAATTCAATGGGCAGAGACTCACTCTTGCCATCTGTCAGCAATCGATATCCCAGGAGTGGAGAACTGGGAGTGGGAACTCCATCCGGAGGTGTTTGCACATTTGATTCAGCAATGGGGCACACCAGAATTGGATCTGATGGCGTCTCGTCAGAACGCCAAACTTCCTTGTTACGGGTCCAGGTCAAGGGATCCTCAGGCAGTACTGATAGATGCTCTAGCAGTACCCTGGTCGTTCAACCTGGCTTATGTGTTTCCACCATTTCCTCTCCTTCCTCGTTTTATTGCCAGAATCAAACAGAAGAGAGCTTCGGTGATTTTGATAGCACCTGCGTGGCCACCTGGTGGACATGTCATCTCTTCCACCGTGGACTCTGCCACTGAGACAGGACCTTCTGATTCAAGGTCCGTTCCAGCATCCAAATCTAGTTTCTCTGCGGCTGACTGCTTGGAGATTGAACGCTTGATTTTATCCAAGCGGGGTTTCTCTGAGTCGGTCATAGATACCTTGATTCAGGCTCGAAAGCCTGTCACCAGGAAAATTTATCACAATATATGGCGTAAATATCTTTATTGGTGCGAATCCAAAGGCTACTCATGGAGTAAGATCAGGATTCCTAGGATTTTGTCCTTTCTCCAAGAAGGATTGGAGAAGGGGTTATCAGCTAGTTCCTTAAAGGGACAGATATCTGCTTTATCAATTCTACTGCACAAACGTCTGGCAGATGTTCCAGACGTTCAGTCGTTCTTTCAGGCTTTAGATAGAATCAAGCCTGTGTTTAAACCTGTTGCTCCGCCATGGAGTTTGAATTTAGTTCTTAAGGTTCTTCAAGGGGTTCCGTTTGAACCTATGCATTCCATAGATATTAAGCTTCTATCTTGGAAAGTTCTGTTTGTAGTTGCTATCTCTTCGGCTCGAAGAGTTTCTGAACTATCTGCATTGCAATGCGACTCGCCTTATCTTGTTTCTTTCATGTAATTAACAAGAGTCCATGAGCTAGTGACGTATGGGATATACATTCCTACCAGGAGGGGCAAAGTTTCCCAAACCTTAAAATGCCTATAAATACACCCCTCACCACACCCACAAATCAGTTTTACAAACTTTGCCTCCAAGGGAGGTGGTGAAGTAAGTTTGTGCTAGATTCTACGTTGATATGCGCTCCGCAGCAAGTTGGAGCCCGGTTTTCCTCTCAGCGTGCAGTGAATGTCAGAGGGATGTGAAGAGAGTATTGCCTATTGAATGCAGTGATCTCCTTCTACGGGGTCTATTTCATAAGGTTCTCTGTTATCGGTCGTAGAGATTCATCTCTTACCTCCCTTTTCAGATCGACGATATACTCTTATATTTACCATTACCTCTACTGATTCTCGTTTCAGTACTGGTTTGGCTTTCTACAAACATGTAGATGAGTGTCCTGGGGTAAGTAAGTCTTATTTTCTGTGACACTCTAAGCTATGGTTGGGCACTTTATTTATAAAGTTCTAAATATATGTATTCAAACATTTATTTGCCTTGACTCAGAATGTTCAACTTTCCTTATTTTCAGACAGTCAGTTTCATATTTGGGATTATGCATTGAATTATCATATTTTTCTTACCTCAAAAATTTGACTTTTTTCCCTGTGGGCTGTTAGGCTTGCGGGGGCTGAAAATGCTTCATTTTATTGCGTCATTCTTGGCGCGGACTTTTTTGGCGCAAAAATTCTTTTCCGTTTCCGGCGTCATACGTGTCGCCGGAAGTTGCGTCATTTTTTGACGTTATTTTGCGCCAAAAATGTCGGCGTTCCGGATGTGGCGTCATTTTTGGCGCCAAAAGCATTTAGGCGCCAAATAATGTGGGCGTCTTATTTGGCGCTAAAAAATATGGGCGTCGCTTTTGTCTCCACATTATTTCAGTCTCATTTTTCATTTGCTTCTGGTTGCTAGAAGCTTGATATTTGGCATTCTTTCCCATTCCTGAAACTGTCTTATAAGGAATTTGATCTATTTTGCTTTATATGTTGTTTTTTCTCTTACATATTGCAAGATGTCTCACGTTGCATCTGAGCCAGAAGATACTACAGGAAAATCACTGCCTGCTGGATCTACCAAAGCTAAGTGTATCTGCTGTAAACTTTTGGTAGCTATTCCTCCAGCTGTTGTTTGTAATAATTGTCATGACAAACTTGTTAAAGCAGATAATATTTCCTTTAGTAATGTACCATTGCCTGTTGCAGTTCCCTCAACATCTAAGGTGCAGAATGTTCCTGATAACATAAGAGATTTTGTTTCTGAATCTATAAAGAAGGCTTTGTCTGTTATTTCTCCTTCTAGTAAACATAAAAAGTCTTTTAAATCTTCTCTCTCTACAGATGAATTTTTAAATGAACACCATCATTCTGATTCTTTGGACTCTTCTGGTTCAGAGGATTCTATCTCAGAGATTGATGCTGATAAATCTTCATATTTATTTAAGATGGAATTTATTCGCTCTTTACTTAAAGAAGTACTAATTGCTTTAGAAATAGAGGATTCTAGTCCTCTTGATACTAATTCTATACGTTTGGATAAGGTTTTTAAAGCTCCTGCGGTTATTCCAGAAGTTTTTCCTGTTCCTAATGCTATTTCTGCAGTAATTTCCAAAGAATGGGATAAATTGGGTAATTCATTTACTCCTTCTAAACGTTTTAAGCAATTATATCCTGTTCCGCCTGACAGGTTAGAATTTTGGGACAAAATCCCTAAAGTTGATGGGGCTATTTCTACCCTTGCTAAACGTACTACCATTCCTACGTCAGATGGTACCTCGTTTAAGGATCCTTTAGATAGAAAAATTGAATCTTTTCTAAGAAAAGCTTATCTGTGTTCAGGTAATCTTCTTAGACCTGCTATATCATTGGCTGATGTTGCTGCAGCTTCAACTTTTTGGTTGGAAACTCTAGCGCAACAAGTAACAAATCGTGATTCTCATGATATTATTATTCTTCTCCAGCATGCTAATAATTTTATCTGTGATGCCATTTTTGATATTATTAGAGTTGATGTTAGGTTTATGTCTCTGGCTATCTTAGCCAGAAGAGCTTTATGGCTTAAGACTTGGAATGCTGATATGGCTTCTAAATCAACTCTACTTTCCATTTCTTTCCAGGGAAACAAATTATTTGGTTCTCAGTTGGATTCTATTATTTCAACTGTTACTGGTGGGAAAGGAACTTTTTTACCACAGGATAAAAAATCTAAAGGTAAAAACAGGGCTAACAATCGTTTTCGTTCCTTTCGTTTCAACAAAGAACAGAAGCCTGATCCTTCGTCCTCAGGAGCAGTTTCAGTTTGGAAACCATCTCCAGTCTGGAATAAATCCAAGCCTGCTAGAAAGGCAAAGCCTGCTTCTAAGTTCACATGAAGGTACGGCCCTCATTCCAGTTCAGCTGGTAGGGGGCAGGTTACGTTTTTTCAAAGAAATTTGGATCAATTCTGTTCACAATCTTTGGATTCAGAACATTGTTTCAGAAGGGTACAGAATTGGTTTCAAGATGAGACCTCCTGCAAAGAGATTTTTTCTTTCCCGTGTCCCAGTAAATCCAGTGAAAGCTCAAGCATTTCTGAATTGTGTTTCAGATCTAGAGTTGGCTGGAGTAATTATGCCAGTTCCAGTTCCGGAACAGGGGTTGGGGTTTTATTCAAATCTCTTCATTGTACCAAAGAAGGAGAATTCCTTCAGACCAGTTCTGGATCTAAAATTATTGAATCGTTATGTAAGGATACCAACGTTCAAGATGGTAACTGTAAGGACTATATTGCCTTTTGTTCAGCAAGGGAATTATATGTCCACAATAGATTTACAGGATGCATATCTGCATATTCCGATTCATCCAGATCATTATCAGTTCCTGAGATTCTCTTTTCTAGACAAGCATTACCAATTTGTGGCTCTACCGTTTGGCCTTGCTACAGCTCCAAGAATTTTCACAAAGATTCTCGGTGCCCTTCTGTCTGTAATCAGAGAACAGGGTATTGTGGTATTTCCTTATTTGGACGATATCTTGGTACTTGCTCAGTCTTTACATTTAGCAGAGTCTCATACGAATCGACTTGTGTTGTTTCTTCAAGATCATGGTTGGAGGATCAATTTACCAAAAAGTTCTTTGATTCCTCAAACAAGGGTAACCTTTCTGGGTTTCCAGATAGATTCAGTGTCCATGACTCTGTCTTTAACAGACAAGAGACGTCTAAAATTGATTACAGCTTGTCGAAACCTTCAGTCTCAATCATTCCCTTCGGTAGCCTTATGCATGGAAATTCTAGGTCTTATGACTGCTGCATCGGACGCGATCCCCTTTGCTCGTTTTCACATGCGACCTCTTCAGCTCTGTATGCTGAACCAATGGTGCAGGGATTACACGAAGATATATCAATTAATATCTTTAAAACCGATTGTTCGACACTCTCAAACGTGGTGGACAGATCACCATCGTTTAATTCAGGGGGCTTCTTTTGTTCTTCCGACCTGGACTGTAATTTCAACAGATGCAAGTCTCACAGGTTGGGGAGCTGTGTGGGGATCTCTGACGGCACAAGGAGTTTGGGAATCTCAGGAGGTGAGATTACCGATCAATATTTTGGAACTCCGTGCAATTTTCAGAGCTCTTCAGTTTTGGCCTCTTCTGAAGAGAGAATCGTTCATTTGTTTTCAGACAGACAATGTCACAACTGTGGCATACATCAATCATCAAGGAGGGACTCACAGTCCTCTGGCTATGAAAGAAGTATCTCGAATTTTGGTTTGGGCGGAATCCAGCTCCTGTCTAATCTCTGCGGTTCATATCCCAGGTGTAGACAATTGGGAAGCGGATTATCTCAGTCGCCAAACGTTGCATCCGGGCGAATGGTCTCTTCACCCAGAGGTATTTCTTCAGATTGTTCAAATGTGGGGGCTCCCAGAGATAGATCTGATGGCCTCTCATCTAAACAAGAAACTTCCCAGGTATCTGTCCAGATCCCGGGATCCTCAGGCGGAGGCAGTGGATGCATTATCACTTCCTTGGAAGTATCATCCTGCCTATATCTTTCCGCCTCTAGTTCTTCTTCCAAGAGTAATCTCCAAGATTCTGAGGGAATGCTCGTTTGTTCTGCTAATAGCTCCGGCATGGCCTCACAGGTTTTGGTATGCGGATCTTGTCCGGATGGCATCTTGCCAACCATGGACTCTTCCGTTAAGACCAGACCTTCTGTCGCAAGGTCCTTTTTTCCATCCGGATCTGAAATCCTTAAATTTAAAGGTATGGAGATTGAACGCTTGATTCTTGGTCAAAGAGGTTTCTCTGACTCCGTGATTAATACTATGTTACAGGCTCGTAAATCTGTATCTCGAGAGATATATTATAGAGTCTGGAAGACTTATATTTCTTGGTGTCTTTCTCATCATTTTTCTTGGCATTCTTTTAGAATACCGAGAATTTTACAGTTGTCCGCAAGTTCTTTGAAAGGACAAATCTCCGCTCTTTCTGTTCTTTTTCACAGAAAGATTGCTATTCTTCCTGATATTCATTGTTTTGTACAAGCTTTGGTTCGTATAAAACCTGTCATTAAGTCAATTTCTCCTCCATGGAGTTTGAATTTGGTTCTGGGAGCTCTTCAAGCTCCTCCGTTTGAACCTATGCATTCATTGGACATTAAATTACTTTCTTGGAAAGTTTTGTTCCTTTTGGCCATCTCTTCTGCTAGAAGAGTTTCTGAATTATCTGCTCTTTCTTGTGAGTCTCCTTTTCTGATTTTTCATCAGGATAAGGCGGTGTTGCGAACTTCTTTTGAATTTTTACTTAAAGTTGTGAATTCCAACAACATTAGTAGAGAAATTGTGGTTCCTTCATTATGTCCTAATCCTAAGAATTCTAAGGAGAAATCGTTGCATTCTTTGGATGTTGTTAGAGCTTTGAAATATTATGTTGAAGCTACGAAATCTTTCCGTAAGACTTCTAGTCTATTTGTTATCTTTTCCGGTTCTAGGAAAGGCCAGAAAGCTTCTGCCATTTCTTTGGCATCTTGGTTGAAATCTTTAATTCATCTTGCCTATGTTGAGTCGGGTAAAATTCC
The DNA here is from genome assembly GCF_027579735.1 of Bombina bombina. Classification (NCBI taxonomy): domain Eukaryota; kingdom Metazoa; phylum Chordata; class Amphibia; order Anura; family Bombinatoridae; genus Bombina; species Bombina bombina. The sequence continues at coordinate 476,305,467 of NC_069503.1, read as the reverse complement.
GCCTCAGAGAATTACAGCTCATTCTACTAGGTCAGTATCTACTTCCTGGGCGTTTAGGAATGAAGCTTCGGTTGACCAGATCTGCAAAGCAGCAACTTGGTCCTCTTTGCATACTTTTACTAAATTCTACCATTTTGATGTATTTTCTTCTTCTGAAGCAGTTTTTGGTAGAAAAGTTCTTCAGGCAGCGGTTTCAGTTTGAATCTTCTGCTTATGTTTTTCGTTAAACTTTATTTTGGGTGTGGATTATTTTCAGCAGGAATTGGCTGTCTTTATTTTATCCCTCCCTCTCTAGTGACTCTTGTGTGGAAAGATCCACATCTTGGGTAGTCATTATCCCATACGTCACTAGCTCATGGACTCTTGTTAATTACATGAAAGAAAACATAATTTATGTAAGAACTTACCTGATAAATTCATTTCTTTCATATTAACAAGAGTCCATGAGGCCCACCCTTTTTTGTGGTGGTTATGATTTTTTTGTATAAAGCACAATTATTCCAATTCCTTATTTTATATGCTTCGCACTTTTTTTCTTATCACCCCACTTCTTGGCTATTCGTTAAACTGATTTGTGGGTGTGGTGAGGGGTGTATTTATAGGCATTTTAAGGTTTGGGAAACTTTGCCCCTCCTGGTAGGAATGTATATCCCATACGTCACTAGCTCATGGACTCTTGTTAATATGAAAGAAATGAATTTATCAGGTAAGTTCTTACATAAATTATGTTTTTCCATGCTGATAAGGTAGTTTTGCGCCCCAAGTCAGAACATAGAGTGATCTGAGATGTCATTGTAGAAAATGCAACATGTCTGCAGAAAGAACAGGAACTGTTAGCACTTTAACTTTTCAGCTCTGCTTCACATTAGGCTGTTCTTTTAAACAGAGCTGTTCTCTGGCTGCATTGTATAAGTTTTCCTTAACACAGTGCATCCAGAACAAAGTGCTGTTTGAAGACAACAGTCAAATATGCAGTAGTGCTGCAAAACAGCAGTGCATTGATTGTCTGGCTCTGAGATTTTTGCAAGCTCGTTCCCTAACTTTGAGATTTTTGCAAGCTTGTTAACTAGCTTTTCACAGTCTGCAAAGCTGTTTTTCTCTGAATGTAAGATGTTGGTATGAGCAATGCACATTTTTTTATTACTACATTTCTATGTTAGACTAAGAGAAAAGGAAACAAATTAATTCAAGAGACATTTTACAATTACTTTTTTTGTCTGCAGCTAATTTGCAATGCAATTTTCAACTACTGCACTAGATTATACAACTTTAAATATTGCTTTATTTTCCAGTTAACCAACACATTGCAATTGATCTGTTGCTTTAGTGTAACTGAAAAATTTACAATTTTATTTAACTTAAAAATGACCTGCAGAAATATTTTCACTAAAAAAATCTCATCGCAGAAAGTGAAAAAAAGTTCTGTCTCTGGGTGTGTGTATATGTCTGTAAATTCTTTTGCGTACCAAACCTGGATTCCTTCCTAAGGTTGTTACTAATAAGAATATTAATCAGGAAATTGTTGTTCCTTCTCTGTGTCCTAATCCTTCCTCTAAGAAGGGAGCGTCTGTTGCACAACTTGGACGTGGTTCGTGCTTTGAAGTTTTACTTGCAAGCGACCAAAGATTTCCGTCAAACATCTTCTTTGTGTGTTGTCTATTCTGGAAAACGTAGAGGTCAAAAACCTACGGCTACCTCTCTTGCCTTTTGGCTGAAAAACATCATCCGTTTGGCATACGAGACTGCTGGACAGCAGCCTCCTGAAAGAATTACAGCTCACTCTACTAGAGCGGTTGCTTCCACATGGGCTTTTAAAAATGATGCTTTTGTTGAACAGATTTGTAAGGCTGCGACTTGGTCTTCGCTTCATACCTTTTCCAAATTTTACAAATTTGATACCTTTGCTTCTTCAGAGGCTATTTTTGGGAGAAAAGTTCTTCAAGCAGTGGTGCCTTCTATTTAACCATCTGTCTTGTCCCTCCCGTTCATCCGTGTCCTGTAGCTTTGGTATTGTATCCCACAAGTAAAGGATGAATCCGTGGACTCGTCTTACCTTTATAGAAGAAAACTAAATTTATGCTTACCTGATAAATTAATTTCTTCTATGGTACGACGAGTCCACGGCCCGCCCTGTCATTTTAAGACAGATTGTATTTTTTTATTTAAACTCAGTCACCTCTGCACCTTGTAGTTTCTCCTTTTTCTTCCTGTACTGGGGGATGGAGCTAAGGGACGAGCTATATAGACAGCTCTGCTGTGGTGCTCTTTGCCACTTCCTGTAGGGAAGGATAATATTCCACAAGTAAAGGATGAATCTGTGGACTCGTCTTACCATAGAAGAAATTAATTTATCAGTTAAGCATAAATGTAGTTTTTATTTTAGATGTTCTTCATGTTTTTTTTTTGTTTTTTTTATCAGATGTTTGCAGAAGACAGCTTGTGGATGGAAGAAATGTATGACTGTAAGTTCAATTACTTTTTTTAAGATGCTGTATTTATACAAAGCCTACCATTTTTAAATACTTCTAATTTACTTTGTATCATCAAATGTACCTCTTTGTCTTGATGTTGTGTTGAACTGTAGGTCATTTAATTGAGAATATACTGAGAAATTGTGCATGTCTAGAGTAATGCTAGCAGTATTTGCAATAAGTTTTGTAACCATGTTATACATATTTTTCTCAAAACACTTGCACAATCTCAGTATGTTCTCATGGAAAGGGGAAAAGCACGACGAGAGAAACCGGTACATTAATTAGTAGAAGTCATTTTTTCTTTCTTAAAGGGACAGTAAAGTCAAAATTAAAAATTCATGCTCTCTCTAAATCATGAAAGTTTAATCTATTTTCCAATTTACTTTTATTATCAAATTGGATTTGTACTCTTGGTACCTTTTATTGAAGAGTAAAACTAGGTAGGCTCCTAAGAGCTCAGGAGTATGCATGTAACTGTAAAAGCAAATTTGATAATAGAAGTAAATTGTAAAGTTGTTTAAAATTGCAGGCTATATCTGAATCATGAAAGTTTAATTTTGACTACTGTCCCTTTAAATGTAAGCTGTATCTGAATCATAGACATTTCAATTTAACTTCAATGTCACTTTTTATAAATTAATAAATTTGTTTTTGATTAATGAACAATGTTCAAATTAAAATATACACCAATCGGAGAATGTACACAAGTCGATTTGGCTTTTGCATTATTCATATAATTGTGTTTGCAGTTAAGACACGTTGTACTGTAAACATTTCTCTTTATTAACTATTTTACCTGTTATAGTGTATTAATTAGTTTTCCATCTTAAAGGGACAGTCAAGTCCAAAAAAACCTTACATGATTAAAATATGGCATGTAATTTTAAACAACTTCCCAATTTACTTTTATCACCAATTCTGCTTTGTTCTCTTGGTATTCTTAGTTGAAAGCTAAACCTAGGAGGTTCATATGCTAATTTCTTAGACCTTGAAGACTGCCTCTAATCTGAATACATTTTGACCACTAGAGGGAATTAGTTCACGTTTCATATAGATAACATTGAGCTCATGCTCGTAAAGTGACCTAGGAGTGAGCACTGATTGGCTAAACTGCATGTCTGTCAAAAGAACTGAAATAAGGCGGCAGGCAGCAGAGGCTTAGATACAAGATAATTACAGAGGTAAAACACTTATTATTATAACTGTGTTGGATATGCAAAACTGGGGAATGGGTAATAAAGGGATTATCTTTCTTTTTAAACAACAAAAATTCTGGTGTTGACTGTCCCTTTAATGGGAGGAGAGTCCACTGCTTCATTCATTACTTGTGGGAATTAAGAACCTGGCCACCAGGAGGAGGCAAAGACACCCAGCCAAAGGCTTAAATACCTCCCCCTCATTCCCCATTCATTCTTTGCCTTTCGTCACAGGAGGTTGGCAAAGAAGTGTCAGAAGATTCAGAGTAGTCTCTTATCGAGGGTAATTCTCTTCGAGTGGGACTGGAGTTTTAAGTAGTCCTGTCAGCCTCTCAGTGAGAGCATGGGTGAAAGTTAGAGTCCGGAGATGCAGGGAGAATCTTTCTGCAAACCCATCCCAACTCAGTTTAACAGCCCCATTAGCAATCGGCGTTGACAAGTTTCTCTGCCTGCTTTTCTTCTCTCAAGTCCATGTCGGGAGCGATGCTACTACCCTGTCACACTTTAAGGGGCTGTGTTCCTGATCCACAGTGATGATTCTGGTAAGATCATTTTATTTATATATATATATTTGATAATGCAAGAAGACAGGGTCACAGTGTGGCTCCTTTTATCTTTATAGAATCTAGGGTAATACCCTCACAAGGGGGCTGTTGAACAGGGGGGATATTATTATAATATTGTTTTATTGTGTTTTTTTACTGCATTTGTGCGAGATGAGGCTTTGTCAGTGTGGAGCACAGTTCATTAGCGAGAGATTGAAGCAGGTTTTTTTGGCGTGTCCTTCTCTCAAGTGCAGGGGCGGTCCTGCATGGCACTCCATGGGACAGGGTGTGTGGCCTCTGCAACTTCCTCTATCTCAACCTGCGGTCGAAGGAGACAAAAGCGGTTTCTAGTAGTCCGGGAGGTGGTGAGTGCCCGGGCCATTAGGATATAAAGGTGCCATTTATTTTTGATCAAGTCCGTAAAGAAGGCGCAAGCTATGGAGGACTCTGATATTTTAGAGGATACTCCCTCTTTATCCAAACCCATTAACTGTGTATATTGTGAGGAGGTTCCAGTCGAACCACCTACGCAACTCTGTCCCACATGCTTTGACAATATTGCTATTTCCAAAAAGAATAAGGTATTTTGTACGACTGAGTCGTCCACCTCTGAGGGCTCCCCGCCCCACGAGGTGCGTTCCCTGCAGTCATCTCCGATTACACAAGCAGTTCCCTAGGGCCTTACTAATCCTCCTGTGGGAGGTGTCCTTTGGCTTCCAGACTTCGCCGATCAATTACAGATGGCGGTTTCTGCGGCCTTTAATGCGATGCCTCGCCCTACTAAGCGGAAGGTACGACACTGCTATCTGTTTCAGGTGTCTTCGACTCCGCTGGATGTCTCGGACAGATTATCCGATGAGGAGGACAACTCCGACTTATCGGAGGATGTCGCTTTTGGGTCGGAATCAGCTATGTCTAGGCCTTCATCCGTGGAGGAGCCAGATTTCAAATTTAAGATGGAGCATTGGCGCTTTCTGCTGAAAGAGGTGCTTGCTATGTTGGAGGATCCGGAACTGAAACTACTGGAGAAACCTTTGATCCCTAAACTGGATAGGGTTTATGAGGATAGAGTAGTGCCCCAGGCCTTCCCGGTTCCAGTCAAAATGGCTAACATTATTAAGAATGAATGGGAGAAACTTGGTTTTCCCTTTCCCCCTCTTCTTCTTTTAAAAAGCTTTCCCCCCTATCGGACGCGTAGCTTGAACTGTGGGGAACTGTCCCTAAGGTGGATGGTGCTATCTCCACGCTTGCTAAGGGAACGACTATTCCGCTAGAGGATAGCTCTTCTTTCAAGGAACCCATGGATAAAAAGATGGAGTCCATGCTGCGGAAGATGTTCCAACTCACGGGATTCATTTTTCAACTGGTGGCGGCAGTCGCTGCGGTGGCTGGAGCGGCTACCTACTGGTGTGACGCTCTATCAGCTATGGTCGAGGTGGAGACTCCTCAATGCAATTCTGAAAAGAATCAATGCCTTAATAGTGGCACATTCGTTAATTTGTGATGCTAATATGCAGATTATTCGCCTGAATGCTAAGACATCAGGTTTTTCTGTTTTAGCCCACAGGGCTCTGTGGCTAAAGTTGTGGTCTGCGGACATGACTTCCTAGTCTCGCTTGCTTTCCTTCCCATTTAAGGGGAAGGTTTTGTTTGGCCCGGGCCTGGATTCTATCATGGTCACGGGTGGCAAGGGTGCCTTCTTGCCTCAGGATAAGAAGGCTAAACCTAAGGGATCTACTTTTCGTCCCTCTCGTGCGAACAAGTCTCAGTGCCAGCAGCCTGCCGCTAGGTCGGAGCAATTCAAGGGATCTTGGAAGCCAGCTAACTCTTTGAACAAGTCCAAGCAGAATAAGAAGCCCGCCGAATCAAAGTCGGCATGAACGGGCGGCCCCCGGTCCATCTTCGGATCATGTAGGGGGCAGATTATCTCTTTTTGCGCAGGCCTGGAGAAGAGGCGTTATAGACCCTTTTTGGTTCTGGAGGTCGTATCCCAGGGTTACAGGATAGGTTTCAAGTGTTATCCGCCTAGAGACAGATTCCTCCTGTCAAACATATCTTCAAGATAAAACAATGGAGATTCTCTTCAGTTGCAAAAAACTTCTTCTTAGTTTATTTTTATTTCCAAAACCGGATCAAAAGAGACACAACGTTTTGAGGTTAATGCCCCTTAATCACTGAGGAGAATCTCCATTATTTTACTTTTATATATTTCGGGCTTGGGTCTTGTGTGCTGGACGCTACTTTGTTTCTTGATTGAAACATATCTTCAAGACCAGAAAAGAGAGACGCCTTCCTGGGGTGTGTGAGGGATCTCTCATCTCTTGGAGTAATCGTCCCAGTCCGTCCGGCAGAAAGAGGCCTGGGGTATTATTCGAACCTTTTCGTGGTCTCAAAGAAGGAGGGCACATTCCGTCCAATTCTGGACCTAAAGGCGCTAAACAAATTTTGGTCAGTCGTTCAAGATGGATAAGATCAGGTCAATTTTGCCCCTGGTTCAAGAGGGACAATTCATGACGACTATAGAGCTGAAGGAAGCTTACCTTCACGTTCCAATCCACAAGAATCACTTCAGGTTTCTAAGATTCGCTTTCCTGGACCAGCACTTCCAGTTTGTGGCCCTTTGGTCTGGCGACTGCCCCAAGAGTCTTTACAAAGGTTCTGGGAGCTCTTATCACAGTAGCGAGAGCCAGAGGAATTGCAGTGGCACCTTATCTGGACGATATCCTGGTCCAGGCTCCGTCCTACAGTCTTGCGGAGGATCACTCGAGAGCTCTTCTCTTTCTCCTTCGGTTCCACAGGTGGAAGATAAACGAAGGAAAGAGTTCATTGGTCAACAGGGTGGAATTCCTGGGTACGATAATAGATTCTTCAGCCATGAAGATATTTTTGACAGATCAGAGGCGCTGCAAGCTTGCGTCCAACTGTCTAGCTCTTCAGACATCCTCTGGAACATCTGTGGCCAGGTGTATGGAGGTAATCGGGCTCATGGTATCCAGCATAGATGTCATTCCATTTGCCAGGTTCCACCTCAGACCTCTTAAGCCGTGCATGTTGAGACAATGAAACGGCAATCATTCGCAAGCTACCCAGATATGGGTCACGATCCAGGGATCCCAGGTGGAATTGATAGATTCCTTGGCGGTACCCTGGGACTTCAATCTAATTTACATATTTCCACCGTTACCTCTTCTACCTCGGGTAGTGGCCCGCATCAAGCAGGAGCAAGCTTCGGCTATTCTGATTGCTCCATTGTGGCTGCGGAGGATTTGGGTTGCGGATCTGATGGCAATGTCGTCATCTCCGCTGTGGAAGTTACCTTGTCTCAGGGATCTGCTGTTTCAAGGTCCCTTTCTACATCAAAATCTAGGTTCTCTGAGGCTGACTGCGTGGAGATTGAACGACTAGTCTTAGCCAAGAGAGGATTTTCGTAAAAAGTGATTGACACTCACTCGATGCATCTACCACAAGGTGTGGAGGACCTACTTGTCCTGGTGTGAGGATCGAGGATATCCCTGGCATAAGGTCAGGGTATCCAGGATTTTGGCCTTTCTCCAGGACGGTCTGGATAAGGATCTTTCCACCAGTTCCCTAAGGGGACAGATCTCGGCTTTATCTGGGCTGTTGCATAGGAAGCTTGCAGAGCTTCCTGACATTCAGTCCTTTGTTCAGGCTCTGGTGAGGATCAGGCCTGTTTTCAGGAATCTGGCTCCTCCTTGGAGCTTAAACTTGGTTCTTAAGGCCTTGCAGAGGGCTCTGTTTGAGCCTATGCATGCACTTGACATTAAGGTTCTTTCATGGAAAGTCCTATAATTACTGGCTATTGTATATGGTATATGAGACAGCGGGACACAAGCCTCCTCAGAGGATTAAGGCTCACTCGATTAGAGCTGTGGCCTCTTCTTGGGCCTTTAAGAATGAGGCTTCTATGGAGCAGATTTGTAAGGTGGCCACTTGGTCTTCCTTACATACTTTTGCGAAATTCTATAAATTTGACGTTTTTGCTTCGGCGGAAGCAGCTTTTGGGAGAAAGGTTCTGCAGGCTGCGATGCCCTCAGTATAGGGTCCGCCTCCTTTTACCCTCCCGTTTTTTTTTTCATTCAGTATCCTCTAGTGCTTGTGTATTTGTTCCCAAAAGTAATGAATGAAGCAATGGACTCTCCTCCCATTAAGATGGAAAACATAAATTATGCTTACCTGATAATTTAATTTCCATCTGTGGGAGGAGAGTCCACTGCACCCGCCCATTTCTCCGGTGGCGGACCTAAATTTATTAATAATCTTCTGGCACCATTTATACCCTGATATATCTCCTACTGTTCCTTGTTCCCTTGGCAGAATGACTGGGGCATGAAAGGAGTAGGGGAGGTATTTAAGTCTTTGGCTGGGTTGTCTTTGCCTCCTCCTGGTGACCAGGTTCTTAATTCCCAGATGTAATGAATGAAGTAGTGGACTCTCCTCCCACGGATGGAAATTAAATTATCAGGTTAGCAAAATTTATGTTTTTTAAATAGATCATTTACCTTTATTTTAGCATTTGAAACAGTTGATTTTGTCTATTGTATCCTCCAGCAGGTCAAATAGATTGGGGACACATTACATGAGACTAACAAATATAGTACTCTCTCCCTTTTAAAGGGATATGAAACCCACATTTTTTTTCTTTCAAGATTCAGAATCATGAAAGAAGAAATTTGGATTTCATATCCCTTAAAGTATCATTTGTTTCTATTTTCCTTCTTTTAGCAGTGAGAGTCCACGAGAAACATTCATAACCTATTGGAATTAATTTTCCTGGCCACCAGGAGGAGGCAAAGACACCCAGCAAAGCTTAAATATCCCCCCACCACTTCCCCTACCCTCCCAGTAGTTATTTGCCTTGTGTCATGGAGGTAGGCAGAGAAAGGTGCTCTGTTAAAGAAATATAGAAAAATAAGGAAATTTAGTTTTTCAACTTGGATTTTGCTCCTCCGGGGATGATATAACCATGTATATCTCAATCGAATATTGTTATATTTATATATATATATATATATATATATATATATACTGGCAACTTGTCTAATAGAGAGGTGGTGTAAGGTTGATTATCTGTTTATAAGGGCACTGTGCACATTTATGTCCCCTAATGCGACAGGCTGTGACCTGTCATAATGAACCAGCAGATCCGGTATTTAGCCAACTTGAGGGTGCATTCATGGCTAGAGGTGAGTGCTACCGGCACATTGTTATACCGGACACAGACAATGATATAGGGTCCTGTGTTACGAACAACATATCACTCGGGCATAATGGCATTCACACACGCAATGGTGTTATGTTTTCTGCCATAATAGATAACGGTCACTCACTACATCAGGATACTGTTTGATGGGTTAATATATTTACTGCAGCCCGCAAGCCTTTGTATGAGCTAGGCCCCGGCAGTGGGTGGAGACAGTTTTCCTGCCGTAGACAGCGATTTTGTGCCTAACAGGACTTTGTGGGGACAGGGATTTGTGCATAATAGCCTAGGGTATCCCCGCTGAGTTGCTCACGATAGTTTCTATATTGTCCACACTTCCACTCTATACCATGGCTGACTTTATATTAATGGAGAGTATGGAGGAATCCTCCTCAATAATAAATGTATGCTGTGAACAATAAATCCCCTCCTTTCTCCTGCGCAGTTATGCAATTCCTGCTTATCCTTTGTCCTTACGACTCATTCAGGAGGCCCAAGCAAGTAGACCGCTGATGGTTTTCCGCTACCGGGCCCTTTTGCGTGATTAACAAATGTTGACTGATGTGGACGTCCCTGTCCAACTGCTAGTGGATGTGACCAAGGTCGCTTCAGGCCGCTGCGAACCCTCGGTCGGGGTAGGTCTACTGCTTAGCCGAGCTTTCAAACTGTATTCAGTCTGCAGTGACTGCTGCCCTGAGCGATTTGCCCGTGACAAGGAAGCGAATGAGAAAGGCCTAACTTTGCTCTCCAGTATGATGTAGCTAAGAGGTTTTGGCAGAGGTTACTACTGATAGTTATGATCATCTCTTCCTCTGACACATCGGAGGCAATGTCAGAAGGGGACTCTGAAGAGGTCTCAATTTGATTAATCGACTTGCCAGATGTGTTCAGCTAGCTCTTAGTAGTGCATTTCTGCTCTATATCTGACTTTAACTATGTTTTTAATCTTGTTGCAAGGATCAACACATAAATATATGCAAGCAATAGTGCAATAATATAATGCCCTATCAGAGCATTTTCTCCAACATAGGTGTGTCCGGTCCACGGCGTCATCCTTACTTGTGGGATATTCTCTTCCCCAACAGGAAATGGCAAAGAGCCCAGCAAAGCTGGTCACATGATCCCTCCTAGGCTCCGCCTACCCTAGTCATTCTCTTTGCCGTTGCACAGGCAACATCTCCACGGAGATACCTGGGACTGTATAGGGGTTAAATGTAAAAACAGCTCCGGTTCCGTTATTTTAAGGGTTAAAGCTTTCAAATTTGGTGTGCAATATTTTTAAGGCTTTATGACACTGTGGTGAAAATTTGGTGAATTTTGAAATAAGATGGACAAGTTCCTAGAGGTTCCGGTGCCCCCCGATGCTTTTCCTATACCCAAGCGGGTGGCGGACATAGTAAATAAGGAGTGGGAAAGGCCCTGCATACCTTTTGTTCCTCCCCCTATATTTAAGAAATTATTTCCTATAGTCGACCCCAGAAAGGACTTATGGCAGACAGTCCCCAAGGTCGAGGGGGCGGTTTCAACTCTAAACAAACGCACTACTATTCCTATAGAAGATAGTTGTGCTTTCAAAGATCCTATGGATAAAAAATTAGAGGGTTTGCTTAAAAAGATGTTTGTTCAGCAAGGTTACCTTCTACAACCAATTTCATGCATTGTTCCTGTCACTACAGCAGCGTGTTTCTGGTTCGAAGAACTAGAAAAGTCGCTCAATAAAGAATCTTCGTATGAGGAGGTTATGGACAGAGTTCAAGCACTAAAATTGGCTAACTCTTTTATTTTAAATGCCGCTTTGCAATTAGCTAGATTAGCGGCGAAAAATTCAGGGTTTGCTATCGTGGCGCGCAGAGCGCTTTGGCTAAAGTCTTGGTCAGCGGATGTGTCTTCCAAGACAAAATTGCTTAACATCCCTTTCAAGGGTAAAACACTGTTTGGTCCTGATTTGAAAGAGATTATTTCAGACATCACTGGGGGAAAGGGCCACGCCCTTCCTCAGGATAGGTCCTTTAAGGCTAAAAATAAGCCTAATTTTCGTCCTTTTCGCAGAAACGGACCAGCCTCTAATTCTACATCCTCTAAGCAAGAGGGTAATACTTCTCAACCCAAACCAGCCTGGAGACCGATGCAAGGCTGGAACAAGGGTGAGCAGGCCAAGAAGCCTGCCACAGCTACCAAAACAGCATGAAGGGATGGCCCCCGATCCGGGACCGGATCTGGTGGGGGGCAGACTTTCTCTCTTTGCTCAGGCTTGGGCAAGAGATGTTCAGGATCCTTGGGCACTAGAAATAGTTTCTCAGGGTTATCTCCTGGAATTCAAGGAACTACCCCCAAGGGGAAGGTTCCACAGGTCTCAATTATCTTCAAACCAAATAAAAAGACAGGCATTCTTACATTGTGTAGAAGACCTGTTAAAGATGGGAGTAATTCATCCAGTTCCAATAGGAGAACAAGGGATGGGGTTTTACTCCAACCTGTTCATAGTTCCCAAAAAAGGAGGGAACATTCAGACCAATTTTAGATCTCAAGATCCTAAACAAATTTCTCAGGGTTCCATCGTTCAAAATGGAAACCATTCGAACGATCCTTCCTACCATCCAGGAAGGTCAATTTATGACCACGGTGGATTTAAAGGATGCGTACCTACATATTCCTATCCACAAGGAACATCATCAGTTCCTAAGGTTCGCTTTTCTGGACAAGCATTACCAGTTTGTGGCACTTCCATTCGGATTAGCCACTGCTCCGAGAATTTTCACAAAGGTACTAGGGTCCCTTCTAGCAGTTCTAAGACCAAGGGGCATTGCAGTAGTACCTTACTTGGACGACATCCTGATTCAAGCGTCGTCTCTGTCAAAAGCAAAGGCTCATACGGACATCGTTCTAGCCTTTCTCAGATCTCACGGATGGAAAGTGAACATAGAAAAAAGTTCTCTGTCCCCGTCAACAAGAGTTCCCTTCTTGGGAACAATAATAGATTCTTTAGAAATGAGGATTTTTCTGACAGAGGTCAGAAAATCAAAACTTCTAAGCTCTTGTCAAGTTCTTCATTCTGTTCTTCATCCTTCCATAGCGCAGTGCATGGAAGTAATAGGATTGATGGTTGCAGCAATGGACATAGTTCCTTTTGCACGAATTCATCTAAGACCATTACAACTGTGCATGCTCAGACAGTGGAATGGGGATTATACAGACTTGTCTCCGACGATTCAAGTAGATCAAAGGACCAGAGATTCACTCCGTTGGTGGCTGATCCTGGACAACCTGTCCCAGGGAATGAGCTTCCGCAGACCAGAGTGGGTTATTGTCACGACCGACGCCAGTCTGGTGGGCTGGGGCGCGGTCTGGGAACCCCTGAAAGCTCAGGGTCTATGGTCTCGGGAAGAATCTCTTCTCCCGATAAACATTCTGGAACTGAGAGCGATATTCAATGCTCTCAAAGCTTGGCCTCATCTAGCAAAGGCCAAATTCATAAGGTTTCAATCAGACAACATGACGACTGTTGCATATATCAACCATCAGGGGGGAACAAGGAGTTCCCTGGCGATGGAGGAAGTGACCAAGATAATTCAATGGGCGGAGGATCACTCCTGCCACTTGTCTGCAATCCACATCCCAGGAGTGGAAAATTGGGAAGCGGATTTTCTGAGTCGTCAGACCTTCCATCCGGGGGAGTGGGAACTCCATCCGGAAATCTTTGCCCAAATAACTCAATTATGGGGCATTCTAGACATGGATCTGATGGCCTCTCGTCAGAACTTCAAGGTTCCTTGTTACGGGTCCAGATCCAGGGATCCCAAGGCGACTCTAGTGGATGCACTAGTAGCACCTTGGACCTTCAACCTAGCTTATGTATTCCCACCGTTTCCTCTCATTCCCAGGCTGGTAGCCAGGATCAATCAGGAGAGGGCTTCGGTGATCTTGATAGCTCCTGCGTGGCCACGCAGGACTTGGTATGCAGACCTGGTGAATATGTCATCGGCTCCACCATGGAAGCTACCTTTGAGACAGGACCTTCTTGTTCAAGGTCCATTCGAACATCCGAATCTGGTTTCCCTCCAACTGACTGCTTGGAGATTGAAAGCGTGGGTTTTCAGATTCCGTGATAGATACTCTTATTCAGGCTAGAAAGCCTGTAACTAGAAAGATTTACCATAAAATATGGAAAAAATATATCTGTTGGTGTGAATCTAAAGGATTCCCATGGAACAAGATAAAAATTCCTAAGATTCTATCCTTTCTACAAGAAGGTTTGGAGAAAGGATTATCTGCAAGTTCTCTGAAGGGACAGATCTCTGTTTTATCTGTTTTACTTCACAAAAGGCTGGCAGCTGTGCCAGACGTTCAAGCGTTTGTTCAGGCTCTGGTTAGAATCAAGCCTGTTTACAGACCTTTGACTCCTCCCTGGAGTCTTAATCTAGTTCTTTCAGTTCTTCAAGGGGTTCCGTTTGAACCCTTACATTCCGTAGATATTAAGTTATTATCTTGGAAAGTTTTGTTTTTGGTTGCAATTTCTTCTGCTAGAAGAGTTTCTGAGTTATCTGCTCTGCAGTGTTCTCCGCCCTATCTGGTGTTCCATGCAGATAAGGTGGTTTTGCGTACTAAGCCTGGTTTTTTTTCCGAAAGTTGTTTCCAACAAAAATATTAACCAGGAGATAGTTGTACCTTCTTTGTGTCCGAATCCAGTTTCAAAGAAGGAACGTTTGTTACATAATTTGGACGTAGTCCGTGCTCTAAAATTCTATTTAGAGGCTACTAAGGATTTCAGACAAACATCTTCTTTGTTTGTTGTTTATTCTGGTAAAAGGAGAGGTCGAAAAGCAACTTCTACCTCTCTTTCTTTTTGGCTTAAAAGCATTATCCGATTGGCTTATGAGACTGCCGGACGGCAGCCTCCTGAAAGAATCACAGCTCACTCCACTAGGGCTGTGGCTTCCACATGGGCCTTCAAGAACGAGGCTTCTGTTGACCAGATATGTAAGGCAGCGACTTGGTCTTCACTGCACACTTTTGCCAAATTTTACAAATTTGATACTTTTGCTTCTTCAGAGGCTATTTTTGGGAGAAAGGTTTTGCAAGCCGTGGTGCCTTCCATTTAGGTGACCTGATTTGCTCCCTCCCTTCATCCGTGTCCTAAAGCTTTGGTATTGGTTCCCACAAGTAAGGATGACGCCGTGGACCGGACACACCTATGTTGGAGAAAACAGAATTTATGCTTACCTGATAAATTACTTTCTCCAACGGTGTGTCCGGTCCACGGCCCGCCCTGGTTTTTTTTTTTTTTTTTTTAATCAGGTCTGATGAATTATTTTGTCTAACTACAGTCACCACGGTATCATATGGTTTCTCCTATGCATATTTCCTCCTGTACGTCGGTCGAATGACTGGGGTAGGCGGAGCCTAGGAGGGATCATGTGACCAGCTTTGCTGGGCTCTTTGCCATTTCCTGTTGGGGAAGAGAATATCCCACAAGTAAGGATGACGCCGTGGACCGGACACACCGTTGGAGAAAGTAATTTATCAGGTAAGCATAAATTCTGTTTTCTTTTTCTACTTTTATATCCCTTTAGGTTGTTTCTAAAAAAATATTAGTTATCAGTTATATCCCATTGTTAATCACTGAATAAATCTGCCTTCCTTCTAAAAATGGTGCTACAGCTTCACTTTTGATAAAAAATATGCCATTGAATTTTGAGATGTTGTGGACAGAAGCAGGTGGTTTGCATTTTGCAGTTTTACACAGTTTAAATGTTACATACAATATTACATTTTTATTAAAAAAAAATTAATATGACAGCATATGTTTTTATTATGTGGTTGACTGATACTTTCTATATTTCTGCATCATAAAATATTAAATAAATCTCTCTGCAATAATATAGTGTAATGCAGCATTATGTAAAGGACCCACTCTATTGATTGATTGCTAACCCAAATCATATGATACAGCTGTCGAAAAGGTGTCAGTGATCTGTGAATATCCTCTGCTTCTAAGTGTATTAAGATTTGTGAAGATTGAACTTGATGGACTTCAGTCTTTTTTTCAACTTTATATAAAACTAGTCGATAAGCCTGCCCAGATGGCAGTCTAATTATTTTTTAAACAGATGTAGAAACAACCTATTTTGTAAATCTTCTTTTATCTAAATATTTAAGCTACAGGTGTAGCAATCCTATAATTTTAATGAACTACTGTCTTAAATATATCAAAAATATTTTCTATATAATAAACTACAGAAATAACTAAGCACCCTAATCTAACACCCCTTAACCTAAACCCCCCCCCCCCCCGTAATTAACCCAAATTACCTAAACTAATAAATTCTAAAGTTACAAAAAATAAAAAAAGTCTAACATTAAAGAAAATTAAAAAACAAATTACAAAATTGAAGAAAATTGAAGCTATTTAAATCAGCCAATAGAATTTAACTTGCTCTCATCCTATTGGCTGATTTAAACAGCCAATAGGATTTGAGTAGCTTTCATCCTATTGGCTGATTTGAATTAGAAGAATCAAATCAGCCAATAGGAATTTAAGGGACGCCATTTTTAATCGCGTACCTTAAATTCACTATTCAGTGTACGGTGGAGTTCGTACGAAGAGGATCCTCCACGCTCCATGGCTCCGTGGCCGCCGGTCCTCAGTTCCAGGGTCGCCGGTCTTCAGCTCCGCTCCGCACAGGATGTTCCTGGAAGAAGAAGAGGTTGCGCTTGGAAGAAGACTTCACCGCCTGGAACAGGACATTCTCCGCCGGACTTCAGGAACGGTGAGTAGCAACCTGGGGGTTAGACTTAAGTTTTTTTTTTGGGGGGGAGGTTGTTTTATTTACATTAGGGATGGGCAGTAAAAGAGCTAAATTTTCTGTAATGTTAGCCTTTTTTATTTTTTGTAAACTTATTTTTTTTTTATTTTTTGTAACTTTAGAATGTATTAGTTTAGGTAATTTGGTTTAATTTAATGGGGTGTTAGGTTAGGGTACTTAGTTATTTAAATAGTTATTTGCGTTGTGGGTTTTGGCAGTTTAAAGGGTTAATAAGTTAATTAGGTTTATTGCGATGTAGGGGTTTAAGGGTTAATAGGGAAAATAGGTTTATTGCGATGTAGGGGTTTGCGGTTTAGGGGTTAATAGGGAAATAAGGTATATAGAAATGTGGGGTTTTTGCTGTTTAGGAGTTAATACTTCTTGTAGGATTTTTTATTTTAATACTTGATGTGGGCGGTTAGTTGTTGCTTTTGTAATGCTCTGTTTGCCTTTGCTGCATCCCGGTGTATTCCGAAAATGGCAGGGTGGTGAAAGAATCCACCAAAGGTGGATTCTTTCACCACCCTGCCATTTTTGGTATTCACCTAGATGCAGCTTTGCTGCATCCAGGTTAATTATTTTGTCCTTGCGCTGCCGACATTCCATTGAGGATGCATGCGCAAGTGCCGACGGTGATGGACATTACAAATGCAATTATAGTATAGATGTTATGTTTCTGTTCTATTACTGTGTGTGAGAATTCCTAAGCTTCAAGGTGCAGAGCTTTACCAACTGGCACCTGTGAGACGTTAAAATAAGAGAACAGTCAAGCATAGTTTCCTTGCTTTATGCTTCTCAAAACATCTCTCATCCCTCATTTTGTCTTGAAATGAGAGTGGCATATAACTGAATTGATAGCTACTGATTTATTTCACATAAGTGAATGGAGGCAAAGGGACACAACTCTTATGATTTCACAATTATAGCACAAAGAGTATATATGCCTGCAAAGACTACGATTTCCAGATGTATTTATTCCAGGTTTATTTAGTGAAGCATCTCATTTTATTAAAAGGTGCAAAACCAACATTTTTTTATTTCATGATTCAGATGGAGCATAAAAAACAAACAAACTTTTGTTCTCAAATGATTTTATTCTTTTGGTATTCTTTGTTAAAGAACATACCTTTTGGGTGGTAACGTGAACATGTTTGGAGTATTATATGTCAAGAATGCTTTTAGCAATGTTATACACTTTTGAGAACTTGATGACAGTAGTGTTTGCACAATAACATTGCTAAAATAATTCTTTCAAACCTTATGCCGTTTTCCTTTTTTAGACACACCACACCAGAACAATTAGTAAGCAGTGACAAATTATTAGCGGCTATATACGATTTTATTATTATGTTTGTCAGTAAATAAATAACCAAACCGTGTACATAATAAATATCAAATATTCCAGTAATTAATAGTATAAAAGGTTATATTTCTTGTTATTCCTTCAGTAAGATTTTCCCACGCAATAGTTGCAATTGCTAAGACAAAATAATCAACTTATATGAGATTAACTATTTCCTTGCTATACCATGCCCTTTAACAAAGGATACCAAGTTAACAAAGGGAAATTGACAAAAGAAATACATTGGATTTTTTTAGAATCGTGAATAAAAAGTTTTGGTTTCATGTCCTTATAAGTAATGATGCCATCTATCCCACTGGTGCTTAAAGTTCATTCCACAAGGGGAGTTTGTACTTCTAGTGGAGCTAAAGCAAATCTATTTGTGCAAGGCAGCATGTTGGAGGTCTGTCACTTATTTACAACACTATAATTTAGATGCGTGTACCTCTGCTAAGCGAAAATTTGGAAGTAAAGTTGTCCATTGTGTTTTGGCTTCCATATAAAGCAGAAGTGTTTTCAGCAGGATTGTTTTTTACCCTGCCTACTCTTGTATTTTGTTGGTGAATGGGTATTAGGATGAACCAAGGAAAATAAGAATTTAAATCATACTCCCCAAAATGCCATAGCTCAGATCCCTATATAGAACTCTTCAACCTTTACCCCCTTTTATTAATGTTTTTAACTAAGATGGTATGTACCAGGGAGGAGATGAGTCTTATAATTATCTGAAAATATGGGGTGTTAGGTTTCTGTTTCAAGACACAATATTAAAACTTAGGCATGGGTTTCATTTTCATTTTTGTTTTTAAAGGTGACCAAGATGATAACGACAATGAGCCACAGAGAAAAGTACAAAAGATGGATCTGAGTAGCGGCAGTGATACAGGCAAAGAACTTACAATGTCATGCAAAGCTTCAGATACTGTGTCTAACAAACCAACAGAAGGTAATAGAACAAACTTCAGTTTGTAGGAGTCAATTTGAGTTTACAGTTTTTTTTTTCATTCTTTTGTTTATATATATATATATATATATATACATACACACACAGTTATGTGTGCTTTCCTTTTTCATCTGAGCATACTGCACAGTCCAAGTATTAAAAAGACAATAAAGTAAAAATTAAACTTTCATGATACAGATACAGTGTGCAGTTTTAAACAGCTTTACAATTTACTTCTATTTTTTAATTGGTTTCACTCTCTTGGTATCCTTTATTGAAAAGTTTACCTAGATGGGCTCATATTACTTTAGAATAGGGTGACCATATTGCCGCTTTAAAAAGGGACACATATGAAAAATACATATGTTAGGTTTCTTATAATAGAACATTATACAAAAAAATTATTTAAACAGCCTTGACATATGTATTTTTCATATATGTTCCATTTAAAAGCGACAATATGGTCACCCTACCTCAGAAACATGCACGTGTTTGTAGTATTCTATGACAGCAGTGGTTTTTAACACTTTTTGTTGTAGTGTTTGCATATTGTAAAATGACATGCTCTGTCTGAATTATGTTCCTTTAACATTTATCCTTTTTTTTACACAGCAGCTAAATGGCTTTGGAGTGTTTGTACCCTTTTTCTTTCATAAGGTGGTTAGACTCCATGAGTCATTACTGGCAAAGATACCCAAACTTGCACAGGCTTTTAATCTCTCTCTTCTCTCTGATACCCCAGGCTTTGCCTATTCAGTTGCAGGTGAAGATTGAGTTGTTCAGAAATTTATTTTATTTGAAGAAGGATCTTAAAACAGTTGGAATAGCTGACAAACTCATGCACAACCTTCAAGTTGTATGTTAATGCACTGGATTTTTTTTATTTGCTTCTTTTTGTATTATGGATCAGAAGGCTGTGCAGGATGTTACTTGTAGCTTATGTTTTGATGCCCAGGTGGAACCCCCAGTACCTTTTTGTTCATGTATTGAAAGAACTTTATCTTATAGAAATAGACTTTTTGACCCTGAGCCATCATTAGCTAAGGCGGATGCTGTTCAGGAGCCTCCTGTTTCAGATGTGCCGCAGCTTTCTCCTCAAGCATCCCAATCCTATTCATCTGCACATGCAGTGCCCTGCATTTCCTCTCATGTTCCGTCTTGAGTTATTTTGCAAGATATTACTGCTCAGGTATCTTCTGCGGTATCTAAGGCGCTGTCTGCTTTTCTCATGCTGCAGGGAAAACGTAAAAGGAAATTTAAAGAAACAGTAAGTAAGGTTTCTGATCCTGAAGTGGCTAAACAAAGTATTTCCTCTCAGAAGTTCTGAGGATGAAGATTCTTCCGGTGCATCTGTGGGTGAAATTTCGGTTTCAGGCAGTATAATTCCTTCTTCTGATGCTGAAGTTGTGTGGAAGGCTTGCTCAACTAAGAATTGGTTTAAACATTTATTTTTTCTGTACTTCTGATTTCACAAATGCTATTAAATGTACAGATTGGTTTGAACTTTGTCTCCAAGGATGTTGCTGTTAAGGCACTGCCACAGCTTTCTCCTTTTATGTCCCAAGCCTATATGGCGTCACATGCAGTGCCCTGTGGTTCCTCTCAATCACCTGAAGGAGTGTATTTGCTTACAGAAGTTGCAAGCTCAGGTATCTTCTGTGGTATCTGTGGCTTGGTCTATTTTCCTTTACTTCAGGGAAAAAGCAAGAGGACATTTTAAGTCTGAGATAAGAGGGTTTTTGCTCCACATGCTGCTACGCAGGTTTGTCTTTTTCCAAGTTAGTGAGGAGGATTTGCCGGTTGTTTCTGAGGCTGAAATCTCAGATCTGGCCAGTATAATTCCTTCATCTGTTACTGAAGTGGTATCCTACAGTTGTTTGCTTCAAAGCCTCTTATATTGTCAGGAGGTCTTGGCTGACTGGATGACACCGATCCCTATCGTAGTCTTTCCTTTGGGGTTTTGTGAACTTTATCAGTTCTATATCTTTATTTCCTCTCTGGAAGGGTTCTAGACATACTGTGAGATGTTCACAGGATTGTTATAGAGAAACTGGGGATATTTCTCCCTGTCTCACATCCTTTTTAGGATTTCCTTTCGCTATCTCTCATGTAATGCACAGTGTCTTTGGTAGAAGGGAACTTTCTACTTTTAATCAGAGAACTTAGATCTCTGCGGAGGTAATCTAGTTTTCTTTCTGACATAGGTAAGAAGCTGGAGGTTTAATTGTTAATTTAGAGGAATGTCTTGTCTTATTAGACTTGCTGTACTAGCCGCCGGGCATTGTGTTTCCTCCAAATACACGCTCCTAGTGTCTCTTTTTCAGGATGAGACTTTGTTTGGGTCATGTCTTTTCAAGTCCAATCTTAGTTTTCCTCCCAGGGGCAGATTTCTCTTTCTAGAGTATCTGCAATCCAAGTATGATGAGAGGCATTCCTTGAACTGGATTCAGGGTCTTCATCTCTGGGAGTGACAGTTTCAGTCCCAGTTTGGGAACGGGATATAGGTATTTACCTCATATATTTCAGATTCTCTCCTTCAAAGTAGTATCCTTTCTTCTTTGGTTCTAGTGGGCCTGTTCATAACGAACTTAAACCTGAGAGTTTTATTTTTTCCTTAATCGGAATCTTCTCTAGTTTTCTTAGTTTGCGCCAACCTTTAGGTTTTGGGATATTGCAAGTGTGTTTTTCTGGACAATATATAGTTCAGGTATCTTCCTGACTTCGAGCTAACTCTCTTTTAAGAGATCTTGTCCAATCTTCTTTTCCGGGGATGGGAAATGAATCTGGAGAAGAGTTCCCTTGTTCTATCCACAAGGGTAATTTATTTGGGACTATTGCCACAATACCCTGAATGCACCCGATTTAGTTTGATTTCGGAAAGTTATGCAGGGTCAGGTCTGGTCAGTACCTGGATGGGAGACCGCCTGGGAACACCAGGTGCGGTATGCTTGGACCTTTATTTGATTCTTTATCTAGGAGATGTCTTTCTTCAGAGGTCAGAAAATCAAGGATTTATTCCTTTTCCCTACTCTGCAGTCGTCTGTCCGGCCAACAGTAAGTTTTAGTGGCCGGTGGATAGCTTAGCCATCTTGCAACCAGGAGGTTGGGAGTTTGGATTTAGCTACAGTTGATTTTTCTTCACTTTTCTGTGACGAAAATTCCCTGTGTATGGAGGGAATTGGTCTGATGGTATTCCATGGGCATCATTCCTTTGCTATTTTCCATGACATGGAGAACTTTCTGATCCGTCTTAAAGGATAGATTTAGATCAGATGACATGAGACTTTCTTCCATAGTATTCCAGGCGCAAGTGTTTCTGGAGATATTCCTGGGTGATGTGAACACCGATGCCAAGCTGCTGGGCTGTTAAGCTGTCTGGGTCTTTAAGGATTATGGACTCGGAAGTGTCTGCTCTCCTCTTTAAACATCTTGGAGTTGAGAGCAATTCGCAATGCTCTGATGACTTGACCTCAGTCGTCCCTAGCTTGGTTCCAGTCGGACATCACCTCTAGGGTTTATATCAACCATTAAGGAGGAACTAGGGGTTCCTTAGCCATGTAGGAGGTGAATTGGATTGTTCAGTGGGAGGAAGCTCACATTTGCTGTCGGTCACCCACTTTCTAGGGGTGGACAATTGGGAGTCTGACTTCTAAACAGACTGATAATTCATCCCGGGGAGTAAGCATTTTCATCCGGAAGTGTTCTCTAGGTAGACCCTCACATGCATGGGGGTTTTCAGGAGTTGGCTTCTGTGGGCATTTCGACAGAACGCCAAGTTTTGAAGGTACAGTTTATGGTCATGTGATCCACAGACTGTCCTGATAGATGACGTTTTTTTCTTGGATTTCAGTCTTGCATACTCGTATTTTCAGATGAAAGCGGCAGTGATTTTATTAGCCCCTGCGTGGCCTCGCAGGATCTGATATGCAGACCTAGTGGAAATGTCGTCTCTCCACCTTGGAGACTACCTCTGAGGAAGGACTTCTGATTCTTGGTCTTTTCCTTCATCTTAATCTCTGAAGCTGACTGCTTGAAGATTGGACGCTTAGTTTTTTGTCTACGCGGGGGTTTTTCTGAATTTGTTATCCTTTCTCCAAGGTGGTCTGGAGAAGGGTTTGTCAGTCAGTACCCTGAAGGGTCAGTTTTCTGCATTGTCTTTTTTTCTACATAAGCATCTGGTGGACGTGCCAGATGTGCAATCTTTTTGTCAGGCACTGGTCTACATCAGGCCTGTGTTTAAGTCGGTTGCTCCACCTTAGGGTTTTGCCCTTGTTCTTAAAGTTTTGCAGTAGGCTCTCTTTGAGCCTTTACTTTCCATAGATATTAAGTTGTTATTTTGGAAGGTTTTGTTTCTCATTGCTATCTTTTGTGCTTAGAGAGTCTCGGAGCTCTTAGTTTTACAGTGTGATTCACCTTTTCTTATCTTTCATGCAGTTAAGGTGGTTATTCATACTAGTTAGGTTTTCTTCCTAATTGGTTTTGGATAGATATATTAATCAGAAAATTGTTGTTCCTTCTCTGTGTTCTTATCTTTCTTCTCATAAGGAAAATTTGTTGCAGAACTTTGATGTTGTGCGTGCTTTTATTTTCTATCTACAGGCGACTAAGGATTGTCTGGGAAACATAAAGGTCAGAGAGCTTCATCTTCTTCTCTTTCTCTTTGGTTGAGTTGTATAATGCGTTGGTTTATGAGACTGCTGTACAGCAGCCTCCTGAGAGAATTTCAGCTCATTTCACTAGGGCTGTCCCTTCTTCTTGGGCTTTCAAGAAGGAAGTTTCTGTAGAACAGATTTGCAAGGCTGCAACTTGGTCCTCTCTGCATACTTTTTCAAAATTTGATATTTTTGTCTCAGCTGAGGCTTCTTTTGGGAGAAAAGTTCTTCATGCAGTGGTGCCTTCTGTTTAGGTTACCTGTCTTATCCCTCCCTAATCATCTGTGTCCTCAAGCTTGGGTATTGGTTCCCACTAGTAATTGATGATTCCGTGGACTCACCATATCTTAGAAAAAAAAACATAATTTATGCTTACCTGATAAATTTATTTATTTCTGGATATGGTGAGTCCACGGCCCACCCTTTATTTTAAGACAGTTATTTTTAGCTAAAACCTCAGGCACCTCTTCACCTTTGTGTTATCGTCTTTTTTTTCCATTTTCCCTTCGGCTGAATGACTGGAGGTTATGGGTAAGGGAAGTGACATAAATAGCAGCTTTGCTGTGGTGCTCTTTGCCTCCTCCTGCTGGCCAGGAGTGATATTCCCACTAGTAATTGATGATTCCGTGGACTCACCATATTCGGAAATAAATTTATCAGGTAAGCATAAATTATATTACCCATTCCCCAGTTTTGTATAACCAGCACTGTTATAGAAAATACACTTTCTTTTGCATGATGTACCGAGTCCACGGATTCATCCTAACTTGTGTGATATTGTCCTTCCTGACAGGATAGAGGCGCCAATGGTGCAGATCATTGGTGATTCTAGAACACTTGTAGCAAGTGATATACACAGGGTACTCACATGTATAGAAGGCAATCAGTTATGCCTATAGAGACAGGCTGGATTTCTACAGCAATCCAGCTGGCTGATCCAAGAGACAAAGGCAGGATACTGGTGTAAGGGGTTCTCACCCTAAACGTAGCGTAGCAATAGACCATACACAGCACTCAGAGTAGGTTAAATTAAAAACATATTTATTAAAAAGTATATAAAAATTCACTATCACACCCCCCCATCCGAACAACATTGATGGGACAGTTAACTCCAAAAATTTTAATGTTTAAAAAGTTAGATAACTCCGGGGGCGTGTCCGGGCAGTGGCCATATCTGGTCGCAAATCTAGAGGCTCCTGATCTCAGGAGGATAATCCGCTGATTATCCAAGAATCGGCTAAAAATCCCAAACCTCACTACACATCAACCATACTATGTAGCTTTGATGATTCAACCAATACCACTTTTATGAAGATCGCACATTTTGGAGCTCTAATCTGGTTATTTGGCTGGGTAAAGCGGCAGCCTTACACCAGCATACTATCCACCCCCCCCCCCCCCCCCAGGTAATGCAGGTCCATCTAACTGCTATTCCTGAGTGGCGAGAGCAGCTTAATCATGGATGTGTCATCCTATGGAACGATTCAAGCTCTACTGACTGCCCTAATCTATGTTACTCTAATTCTATGTTATTATAAATGATCAATGTGAATTAATTGAAAAAGATATCTGTTGGGGAAGCGCATCTGTATTGATTATATATGTTAATTTCTCCAACATTGGTGTGTCCGGTCCACGGCGTCATCCTTACTTGTGGGATATTCTCTTCCCCAACAGGAAATGGCAAAGAGTCCCAGCAAAGCTGGTCACATGATCCCTCCTAGGCTCCGCCCACCCCAGTCATTCTCTTTGCCGTTGCACAGGCAACATCTCCATGGAGATGGTTAAGAGTTTTTTGGTGTTTAAATGTAGTTTTATTCTTCTATCAAGTGTTTGTTATTTTAAAATAGTGCTGGTATGTACTATTTACTCTGAAACAGAAAAGGATGAAGATTTCTGTTTGTAAGAGGAAGATGATTTTAGCAGACAGTAACTGAAATCAATTGCTGTTTCCACACAGGACTGTTGAGATGAAGTAACTTCAGTTGGGGGAAACAGTTAGCAGTCTTTTCTGCTTAAGGTATGACTAGCCATATTTCTAACAAGACCATGTAATGCTGGAAGGCTGTCATTTCCCCTCATGGGGACCAGTAAGCCATTTTCTTAGTTAAACATAAAAGAATAAAGGGCTTCAAAAAGGGCTTAAAAACTGGTAGACATTTTTCTGGGCTAAAACAATTGCTTTACTAGGCATATTATGCAGATTCTAACTAATTATTGGTATTATAATCTTGGGGAACGTTTAGAAAAACGGCAGGCACTGTGTTGGACACCTTTTTCAGATGGGGGCCTTTCTAGTTATAGACAGAGCCTCATTCTGGGACTGTATAGGGGTTAAATGTAAAAACGGCTCCGGTTCCGTTAATTTAAGGGTTAAAGCTCTGAAATTTGGTGTGCAATACTTTTAACGCTTTAAGACACTGTGGTGAAATTTTGGTGAATTTTTATACTTTTTCACATATTCAGTAATAAAGTGTTTTCAGTTTGAAATTTAAAGTGACAGTAACGGTTTTATTTTAAAACGTTTTTTGTGCTTTGTTGACAAGTTTAAGCCTGTTTAACATGTCTGTACCATCAGATAAGCTATGTTCTATATGTATGAAAGCCAATCTGTCTCCCCATTTAAATTTATGTGATAATTGTGCCATAGTGTCCAAACAAAGTAAGGACAGTATTGCAACAGATAATGATATTGCCCAAGATGATTCCTTAAAATGAGGGGAGTAAACATGATACTACATCATCCCCTACTGTGTCTACACCAGTTATGCCCACACAGGAGGCCCCTAGTACATCTAGTGCGCCAATACTTATTACCATGCAACAATTAACGGCTGTAATGGATAACTCCATAGCAAATCTTTTATCCAAAATGCCTACTTATCAGAGAAAGCGCGATTGCTCTGTTTTAAACACTGAAGAGCAAGAGGACGCTGATGATAACTGTTCTGACATACCCTCACACCAATCTCAAGGGGCCATGAGGGAGGTTTTGTCTGATGGAGAAATTTCAGATTCAGGAAAAATTTCTCATCAAGCTGAACCTGATGTTGTGACATTTAAATTTAAATTAGAACATCTCCGCGCACTGCTTAAGGAGGTGTTATCTACTCTGGATGATTGTGACAATTTGGTAATTCCAGAGAAATTATGTAAGATGGACAAGTTCCTAGAGGTTCCGGTGCCCCCCGACGCTTTTCCTATACCCAAGCGGGTGGCGGACATAGTAAATAAAGAGTGGGAAAGGCCCGGCATACCTTTTGTTCCCCCCCCTATATTTAAGAAATTATTTCCTATAGTCGACCCCAGAAAGGACTTATGGCAGACAGTCCCCAAGGTCGAGGGGGCGGTTTCTACTCTAAACAAACGCACTACTATTCCTATCGAAGATAGTTGTGCTTTCAAAGATCCTATGGATAAGAAATTAGAGGGTTTGCTTAAAAAGATTTTTGTACAGCAAGGTTACCTTCTACAACCAATTTCATGCATTGTTCCTGTCACTACGGCAGCGTGTTTCTGGTTCGAGGAACTAGAAAAATCGCTCAGTAAAGAATCTTCGTATGAGGAGGTTATGGACAGAGTTCAAGCACTTAAATTGGCTAACTCTTTTGTTTTAGATGCCGCTTTGCAATTAGCTAGATTAGCGGCGAAAAATTCAGGGTGTGCTTTGACTAAAGTCTTGGTCAGCGGATGTGTCTTCCAAGACAAAATTGCTTAACATTCCTTTCAAAGGTAAAACATTATTTGGACCTGATTTGAAAGAGATTATTTCAGACATCACTGGGGGAAAGGGCCACGCCCTCCCACAGGATAGGTCTTTTAAGGCTAATAATAAGCCTAATTTTCGTCCCTTTCGCAGAAACGGACCAGTCTCTAATTCTGTATCCTCTAAGCAAGAGGGTAATACTTCACAACCCAAACCAGCCTGGAAACCAATGCAAGGCTGGAACAAGGGTAAGCAGGCCAAGAAGCCTACCACTGCTACCAAAACAGCATGAAGGGATAGCCCCCGATCCGGGACCGGATCTAGTGGGGGGCAGACTTTCTCTCTTTGCTCAGGCTTGGGCAAGAGATGTTCAGGATCCTTGGGCGCTAGAAATAGTTTCTCAAGGTTATCTCCTGGAATTCAAGGAACTACCCCCAAGGGGAAGGTTCCACAGGTCTCAATTATCTTCAAACCAAATAAAGAGACAGGCATTCTTACATTGTGTAGAAGACCTGTTAAAGATGGGAGTGATACATCCAGTTCCAATAAGAGAACAAGGAATGGGATTTTATTCCAATCTGTTCATAGTTCCCAAAAAAGAGGGAACATTCAGACCAATTTTGGATCTAAAGATCCTAAACAAATTTCTCAGGGTACCATCGTTCAAAATGGAAACTATTCGAACGATCCTACCTACTATCCAGGAAAATCAATTTATGACTACCGTGGATTTAAAGGATGCGTACCTACATATTCCTATCCACAAGGAGCATCATCAGTTCCTAAGGTTCGCTTTTCTGGACAAGCATTACCAGTTTGTGGCACTTCCATTTGGATTAGCCACTGCTCCAAGGATTTTCACAAAGGTACTAGGGTCCCTTCTAGCGGTTCTAAGACCAAGGGGCATTGCAGTAGTACCTTACTTGGACGACATCCTTATTCAAGCGTCGTCCCTGTCAAAAGCAAAGGCTCATACGGACATCGTCCTAGCCTTTCTCAGATCTCACGGATGGAAGGTGAACAAAGAAAAAAGTTCTCTGTCCCCGTCAACAAGAGTTCCCTTCTTGGGAACAATAATAGATTCCTTAGAAATGAGGATTTTTCTGACAGAGGTCAGAAAATCAAAACTTCTAAGCTCTTGTCAAGTACTTCATTCTGTTCCTCGTCCTTCCATAGCGCAGTGCATGGAAGTAATAGGATTGATGGTTGCAACAATGGACATAGTTCCTTTTGCACGAATTCATCTAAGACCATTACAACTGTGCATGCTCAGACAGTGGAATGGGGATTATACAGACTTGTCTCCGACGATTCAAGTAGATCAAAAGACCAGAGATTCACTCCGTTGGTGGCTGACCCTGGACAATCTGTCACAGGGAATGAGCTTCCGCAGACCAGAGTGGGTCATTGTCACGACCGACGCCAGCCTAGTGGGCTGGGGCGCGGTCTGGGAATCCCTGAAAGCTCAGGGTCTATGGTCTCGGGAAGAGTCTCTTCTCCCGATAAACATTCTGGAACTGAGAGCGATATTCAATGCTCTCAGAGCTTGGCCTCAACTAGCAAAGGTCAAATTCATAAGGTTTCAGTCAGACAACATGACGACCGTTGCATATATCAATCATCAGGGGGGAACAAGGACTTCCCTGGCGATGAAAGAAGTGACCAAGATAATTCAATGGGCGGAGGATCACTCCTGCCACTTGTCTGCGATTCACATCCCAGGAGTGGAAAATTGGGAAGCGGATTTTCTGAGTCGTCAGACATTCCATTCGGGGGAGTGGGAACTCCATCCGGAAATCTTTGCCCAAATAACTCAATTATGGGGCATTCCAGACATGGATCTGATGGCGTCTCGTCAGAACTTCAAGGTTCCTTGCTACGGGTCCAGATCCAGGGATCCCAAGGCGACCCTAGTAGATGCACTAGTAGCACCTTGGACCTTCAACCTAGCTTATGTATTCCCACCGTTTCCTCTCATCCCCAGGCTGGTAGCCAGGATCAATCAGGAGAGGGCCTCGGTGATCTTGATAGCTCCTGCGTGGCCACGCAGGACTTGGTATGCAGACCTGGTCAATATGTCATCGGCTTCACCATGGAAGCTACCTTTGAGACAGGACCTTCTTGTTCAGGGTCCATTCGAACATCCGAATCTGGTTTCCCTCCAACTGACGGCTTGGAGATTGAACGCTTGATTTTATCAAAGCGTGGGTTTTCAGATTCTGTAATAGATACTCTGATTCAGGCTAGAAAGCCTGTAACTAGAAAAATTTACCATAAAATATGGAAAAAATATATCTGTTGGTGTGAATCTAAAGGATTCCCATGGAACAAGATAAAACTTCCTAAGATTCTATCCTTTCTACAAGAAGGTTTGGAGAAAGGATTATCTGCAAGTTCTCTGAAGGGACAGATCTCTGCTTTATATGTTTTACTTCACAAAAGACTGGCAGATGTGCCAGATGTTCAAGCATTTGTTCAGGCTCTGGTTAGGATCAAGCCTGTTTACAGACCTTTGACTCCTCCCTGGAGTCTAAATCTAGTTCTTTCAGTTCTTCAAGGGGTTCCGTTTGAACCCTTACATTCCGTAGATATTAAGTTATTATCTTGGAAAGTTTTGTTTTTGGTTGCAATTTCTTCTGCTAGAAGAGTTTCAGAGTTATCTGCTCTGCAGTGTTCTCCGCCCTATCTGGTGTTCCATGCAGATAAGGTGGTTTTGCGTACTAAGCCTGGTTTTCTTCCGAAAGTTGTTTCCAACAAAAATATTAACCAGGAGATAGTTGTACCTTCTTTGTGTCCGAATCCAGTTTCAAAGAAGGAACGTTTGTTACACAATTTGGACGTAGTCCGTGCTCTAAAATTCTATTTAGAGGCTACTAAAGATTTCAGACAAACATCTTCCTTGTTTGTTGTTTATTCTGGTAAAAGGAGAGGTCAAAAAGCGACTTCTACCTCTCTTTCCTTTTGGCTTAAAAGCATTATCCGATTGGCTTATGAGACTGCCGGACGGCAGCCTCCTGAAAGAATCACAGCTCACTCCACTAGGGCTGTGGCTTCCACATGGGCCTTCAATAACGAGGCTTCTGTTGACCAGATATGTAAGGCAGCGACTTGGTCTTCACTGCACACTTTTGCCAAATTTTACAAATATGATACTTTTGCTTCTTCGGAGGCTATTTTTGGGAGAAAGGTTTTGCAAGCCGTGGTGCCTTCCATTTAGGTGACCTGATTTGCTCCCTCCCTTCATCCGTGTCCTAAAGCTTTGGTATTGGTTCCCACAAGTAAGGATGACGCCGTGGACCGGACACACCAATGTTGGAGAAAACAGAATTTATGCTTACCTGATAAATTACTTTCTCCAACGGTGTGTCCGGTCCACGGCCCGCCCTGGTTTTTTAATCAAGTCTGATGAATTATTTTCTCTAACTACAGTCACCACGGTATCATATGGTTTCTCCTATATATATTTCCTCCTGTCCGTCGGTCGAATGACTGGGGTGGGCGGAGCCTAGGAGGGATCATGTGACCAGCTTTGCTGGGACTCTTTGCCATTTCCTATTGGGGAAGAGAATATCCCACAAGTAAGGATGACGCCGTGGACCGGACACACCGTTGGAGAAAGTAGTTTATCAGGTAAGCATAAATTCTGTTTTTATAACAACATACCTGAAGCAGATTCATCCCTCTTCAATTGTACCATTTAGTACAGCATCTGTATCTTGTATAATATCCTGTTTCGAGTCTTGCTTGCACTTATATATGGACATATGTTTGTTTGGTATTGCTAATTATCTCAATAAAAAATATTGGGGGAAAAAAAAAAAGATACATAATTCCTTTATTACCCATTCCCCAGTTTTGCACAGCCAACATTGCTATATTAATACACCTTTTACCTCTGTGATTACCTTGTATTTAAGTCTCTTTTTACAGCGCCCTGATCACATGACTATTATCTATTGACTTGCATTTTAGCCAATTAGTGCTGTGTTGTGCACAACTCTGGGAGTGAACACAATGTTATCTATATTGCTCACATGAACTAGCACTCTCCTGTTGTGAAAACCAAATAAAAAAAAGCATGTTTTAAGAGGCTGTCAGTAGTGGCAGAAATGTACAAGTTTAAATGTTTTAATATATATTAATATAATAATGTTGGTTGTGCAAAGCTGGGGAATTTGTAGTAAATATGTAATCTATCTTTTTAAACAATAACAATGTTGACTGTCCCTTTAATCAAGCAGCATAACACCACCGATAGAGTTTTGCCAGACATCTGTGATTCCGTGGTCTCCTCCTCCACTCCTTCCATCCCATAAACCTTTCCTCTCCTCAATCGTAGTGCTAATAAACTCTGTCCTATTCTTTTATTTCAACTTATGAATAGGACAGAGTTTATTAGCACTACATCCTCTGTCACCCGATTGGTTAAAGCAATAAATAAGTATGGCATTTTGGAAACAAGAAATTCCTTCTAGAATTTTTGCGCCATTTTACTAGATTAGTTTCTACCTTTTTATTTTGGGATAACTTTTGTAACAAAAGTCCTAAAGTCTTGAGTTGGTAATTCCGTGCCTGCCTTCACTTTTCCCACCCATTTACTCATGAACTCCACAGCTTGGATATCATTTCCCAGGAGTAATGGCTCGTAGACTCTCACCTTATTAAAGAAAGCATCATTTATGCTTACCTGATAAATTAATTTCTTTCATGGTGGTAAGAGTCCAGGAAACCTGCACTCTTTTAATTTTCCTACTGGCGCCAGGTTATTATGCACCTCATTTACCCAACTTTGTCCTTTCCTACCTCTCCTTTTGTCGGCTATACGTTAGACTGGGACATTAGAGAGGAGAGAGGGATTAAAAGCTTGTTCAAGGTTAGGTACCTTTGCCTCATCTGGGTGGCCAGGAGGTGAATTCCCAGGTGTAATGTATCATGGGCTCTAACCACCTTGAAAGAAATGTATTTATCAGGTAAGCATAAATTTAGTTTTTTAAAAACACGCATTACAAACACAACTGTTAGATGAAAAATATGAGTTTAGAAATCATGAATAATTCTGTAGCAAACATTGATCACAGCCCGCCCTCAATCACAAGCTAAGTTCACATTGCACAGCCATTCAGGAAGCAGGAAAGCTTTACATTTCTCTGATTATCTAAGAGTGTAACAGCAACATTGGTACGATCACATCATTTTTATTTTATTATTTAAAGGGATATAAAACGCATAACAAGACTGTGCAGTGTCCTCCACTAATATTAGCCCCCTTGGTAAATATGAGCAAAGAAGGATGTGAAAAATTGTCTAACCTTTTGATTCTTTGTTCAAAAAATACACAAACATACTCTGCTCTCATGGATATCAAACAATTGCAAACACAACACAGGTTTATCCAAAAAATAAGTAAAAAAAACATTTATTGACACCCCTATGAACTCATATGAGAAAAATACATTTGAAGTATAATCCCATTGATATTTTACATTTTCTTTGCTATAACAATCATAAGAACAGAATGTCTCAGCACTGTCACTATAGGTAATTTAAGAGTTCATATATGAGAGGCTGTGGATATGGCAAACAATGCACTATATGACTAGTGATCAGTCCAAACAAATTAGAACATGCGTTAATAACGCGAAGTCCTTACCAGTGGATAGGCAGACTTCTCTTGCGCGTCTAGGTTGCTCCGGTCGGTCGTAAGGAGATCTCTTGGCATGTCCACTTTTGCTGTCCGGGGTTTTCTCCTGCACTCGTGTGCTTCTAAAGTTTCCTCCATCTGTCTGACCGCTTGTCTCCCTCTTTCAACCTGTGGCAACCTCTGATGATATCATCTGGTAAACTGACCGTCTCCTTTCCAAACTATCTGCATGTAGCAAATCCTCCTGCAGCCTTTC
Organism: Bombina bombina; assembly: GCF_027579735.1. Classification (NCBI taxonomy): domain Eukaryota; kingdom Metazoa; phylum Chordata; class Amphibia; order Anura; family Bombinatoridae; genus Bombina; species Bombina bombina. The sequence goes on along the minus strand of NC_069503.1, from coordinate 476,272,688 downwards.
CAGTCTGTAACGGACTGATGAGACTGTGCTCACTTCTCCCCAAATCCAAGAGTAAGACATATTAGCACAAATCAGGAGCACCAGTGCGTCCGTTTTAAATAAAAACCATAACATTTATTGTAGAATTACAGCTGGATAAAAAGTTACAAACGTAACCACACTCTATCAGTAAGTAGCATATGCAATGCCCATTGTGCTAACGCGTTTCAGCATTAGCCGTAGTCATAGCTTAATGAAAATAATGCATACACAACCTTTAAAAGACCCTCTCTACATTGATAGGTTAATAAAAATTGAAACCCTGCTTACTGATTGGTTTGTTCATCAATTGTATTCCCTCAATGATCCACATAGAGGTATGGATTAGTGTGATTCTTTTAACCCCTTACTACAGATCTATAAGATTTGGGAAACGATTATAAACCTATTATTTATATAAATTAAGAAAATAAACACTAATACCGGTGTATGTTTGGATATTATACTGTGTAACTTTACATGTCACTGATAGTGTTACCAAAAGCAACTGTGCATGAAACAGTACATAGAATGCTGTGGCAAAGTCTAAGATATAGCTCCTAGGGTGACATAACATTGCTAGTGTTGATTCCTTAAGAGCACATTAGAAGCATCTTAAAAAATAATATAATATATAAATGCATAGATAAAGTTAACCATTGGAGCATAGTGATCTTGCCCTCTTGTTAATACCTTTTAGAATGATAGTCTATCAAGTATATCTTATGGTATAATATAGAGATAAGTATTGTTAACCAAATTGATTATGTCAAATGCAAAGATAAGGACATAGGTAAAGCTATCGGAGCATTTAATGTTACTCTGTGATGTTGTATAGTTTAACCTCATTATTACACCTCTAAACTAGATACCATATACAAGACTAATATGTGAACTAGTTGACCTTCCTAAAAAATACATACAACACAGTATATGTTAACCCTATAGACCTCATGATATTAAATGGAAATAAATGTTTAACGCCAAAAGTTAATCACATCAAATTGGGAATTAAGCCCTTGTGGAATCCTAGCAGAATCTAAAAACTGATAAAGGAGGTTAAACAAGGAAAATACCTTAGGGAGCAATCCGACTATGACACAAACAAAGTTTATATTTGGCAGAGAAAACAAAGGTCCAACTACAGAAGAGGGACAGGTAGAGGAAGAGGTAGAGGTTGATCAAATAGTAGAGGCAACACTAATAGAGGGGGACACCATGGAGATAACATACCCACACAGAGAAAGGTAACATTTACAGACAGTGAAGCGGAGTCACAAGGAGAATACCTCAGGGGAGGAAGAAAGAACTGGCATTAGTGTTAACACATTTGTACATGAAACACAAACAGTAAGACCAAAAGTCAGCAGTAATATTAGCATATATGATCCCACACAAGATAGAACAGATGTAGTCCCAAAGTACCAAGTAACCCTCTCTACCAGTAATACTGTAGTTTTTTTTTTTTTAAAGAACCTGACCATATAGATATAGCCCAGGTTTTTTTTTAAAAAAACACAAGACCAGAAGGGGGGGGGGAAGAGGCAAAGACTCTATAAGATCAAACAGATACCCTATCAGGAGAAGCAGAAATCAAACGAAGTACAATTGAACACTATAGTTAATCTTTCCAATCATCACTTGACTAATGCAGAAGAAAAAGTGTTGAGGTTAGGCTTAAGCTTTGTCCCAGATGAGTTTTAACCTTTTTCAGACTATATTAGATATTAATAAACTCCTCAGAAACCTAACCCTTAAAAAGCATTTCTCAAAGGATGTACATGACATTGCCAATGAGATACTCGATAGACTATCATTCTAAAGGTATTAACAAGAGGGCAAGATCACTATGCTCCAATGGTTAACTTTATCTATGCATTTATATATTATATTATTATTTTTTGAAGATGCTTATAATGTGCTCTTAAGGAATCAGCACTTGCAATGTTATGTCACCTTAGGAGCTATATCTTAGACTTTGCCACAGCATTCTATGTATTGTTTCATGCACAAGTGCTTTTGGTATCACTATCAGTGACATCATGTAAAGTTACACAGTATAAGGTCTAAACATACACAGGTATTAGTGTTTATTTTCATAATTTATATAAACAATGGGTTTATAATAGTTTCCCAAATCTTATAGATATGTAGTAAGGGGTTAAAAGAATCACACTAAATCCATACCTTTATGTGGATCATTGAGGAAATACAATTGATGAACAAACCAATCAGTAAGCAGGGTTTCAATTTTAATTAACCTATCAATGTAGATAGTCTTTTAAAGGTTGTGTATGCATTATTTTCATTAAGCTATGACTACGGCTAATGCCGAAACTCGTTAGCACAATGGGCATTGCCTATGCTACTTACTGATAGTGTGGTTACGTTTGTAACTTTTTATCCAGCTGTAATTCTACAATAAATGTTATGTTTTATTTAAACGGACGCACTGGTGCTCCTGATTTGTGCTAATATTTTCTTTCCTATGGCATGGAGAGTCCACAAAGTCATTCCAATTACTAGTGGGATATTCAACTCCTGGCCAGCAGGAGGAGGCAAAGGGCACCCCAGCAAAGCTGTTAAGTGTAAATTCCCTTACCTATAATCCCCAGTCATTCTCTTTGCCTTTGTCAATGGAGGATGTGCAAAGATGGTGTCTGAAGATATTTAATCCTTTTATTGGTACTTTTCCCTGCAAGCAAGGATTGGGGTTATGCTGTGTCCATGTCAATCTATTTAGTAAAAGTAATGGTGGCTATTAGCAGTTAGAAAGCGGCGAGGTTGTCTTTGCTTTATTTCTAACGTTATTGCTACCCCTTATAGAAAGTCAGGGTTGGTTACTCTGTTCTTTCTTTTTCTTTAGGTCCCTGATAGAGAGTGTAGTATATATCACTCCTAAGAAGCTGTTCCTGTCCTGAAGCTGGATCCACAGGTAAGTGCCTTTGCCTTCTAGGTATTGAAGGGCAGCACTTGGCAGGTTAATTCCTCTTGTGGATCAACATATGGGACAAGTCTTAACCTTTATTGATGGGTTATCTTTTAGGGCAGTTTTTTGGCAGGCACTAGAATATGCTAAGGGTTAATTGTCCTTGCGACAAACAACTAAAAATGAGGCTAAACGTTTTTTAATGTATAGGGGTGTTTATTTCCTGTTTTCATCGAAATCCCTGGCTATGAGAGTGGGACATATGTGATAAAGTATATCTTTTATATCATTGTTTGTGGAGGTATGTTTTTTGGGATACTCGCCCTACTGACATTTCTTATAGCTGGTAGCGCTCTGCATATGGCGCAGTTATTTCTCTTTGATGCGGTTATGTGACCGGGCACCGGTTTTCCCCTTCCGGCTTCTCTATCTGCTGAACAGGGAACAGAGTTCCTTCTAATTGTTCTGTGCGTATTGATAGTGCAGATTCTTCTTAAGAAACGGCATTCCAGGTCGAACAATAGATATATTTGTTTGCCTGAGTTATAGATGCTCATATAGGTGGGTCCAGTGTCTGTGAGTCTGACTCTTGGGGAAGGGGAATTTCCTTTGAGGTAGTAAGCTCTTAGCAAGAGCTGAGGTTTTGAAGTATGTAGTAGTTCATAATTGCTTATGAAAACTCTCTTCTATATTTGTTGCTTAGTTTACTATAGATGTTATAATAAGTAGTCCAATAGGAGAGTTTAAAATTTTTGTATTTTCTTCATAAATGGACAGAGTCCACAGCTGTATTCGTTACTTTTTGGAATTCAGAACCTGGCCACCAGGAGGTGGCAAAGACACCCCAGCCAAAGGCTTAAATACCTCTCCCACTTCCCTCATCCCCCAGTCATTCTTTGCCTTTCGTCCCAGGAGGTTGGCAGAGAATTGTCAGAAGTTTTGATAGTCTCTTATGGAGGGTAGTTCTCTTCGGCATGGGACTGGAATTTTAAGTAATCCTGTCAGCCTCTCAGTGAGAGCATGGACGAAAGTTAGAGTCCGGAAATGAGGAAGAGTCTTTCTGCGAACCCATCCCGACTCATATTAACAGCTCCACAAGCAGTCAGCGTTGTCGAGTTTCGCTGCCTGCTTTCTTCTCTCGAGTCCATGGCAGAGGCGAGGCTACTATCTGCTACACTTGAAAGGCCGTGTTCCTGTTCCACGGTGTAGATTCCGGTAAGATCGTTTCATTTTACTTTTGGTATAATTGTATTGTAATACAAATGTTTTCCTGAGAAGCTCTCTCCTTGCGGGATTAACTATAATCAGGGTCTCAGTGAGGCTCCTTTCGTATCTTGGAATCAAGGGTCAATATCTCCTGAGGGGGGTTATGGAATAGGGTTTTTTTTAATCATGTTTGTTATGTGAGTCAACCTGCTTATGTGTAGTGTTGATTAGGCTCATGGCTTGTGGAGCATAACAGCCTGTGGAAGTGATGCGGCCTTTACGGTTGAGCGCCCTTTTTCTTTACTGCACGGACCTGGTGACCAGGCGTGATCACGTCTTGGCTCTCCATTTCCGCATTCAGTGATTATTTTGGGTTCTTTTTTCCATTGCTGTGGACTCTGTATCAAATTTTTCCTTATCCTGTGAAAATGTTTGTTTTGCATTGAGGCTAAAATATTCCTCCTATGCAGTTGTTTTTGCCCCACTTGTAAACAATGTTATTGTTTAAACATACAGATATTCACTCTGTGCCATCTGTCATGATAGCATTGTCATTGACATGCCTCATTTTTCTCATCTAACGTCCAAAGCCTTAGCAACTTTTCACATGCAGTGCCCTGCGGTTCCTCTTAAGTTCCTGGGAGTGTTTTTTTTTGCTAGGAGATTTTGCTGTGTAGATAACCTCTGTGGTTTTTCTGCAGCCTTATCAGCCTTTCCTAATGCTGGTAAGAGATAGAGGATATCTAAGTACATATCAAAGAGTTCTGATTCCGCTAGTCAGTCTCTCTCATTTATCTAGAGTATCTGTGAATGAAAATCACAAAAGAAGGCGCCTCCTAGTGTAATACTGCTAGTAGAACCAACAATAACATGTCTTTTGATAGAAATATACTCACAAAATGAGCAGCACCAAATGTGCTAAATGACGCAAGCTGAGATCTCACAGTTTCCCAGCGAACTGATCATTGAGAGAATGTGGAGGCCCAGGTGTGCCAAGGATAGGTTCAGTAAAGCTCAGGCTTCCATGATATTCAGCAAACTTTTATTAAAACCAATATTATAAAACCAATGGGTATGTACATTACCCAAAGTAATTAAAACAAAATTGGCAACAGATTGCAATGCGTTTCTCAGCTTATAACTAGCTGTTTCATCAGGCATCTGTTGGTAACATGGAAACACTGGCTTTTATACCTCTCCTACCTACTCCCTTAATTGATACCTCCCACTTCCTAAATTAAAGGGACATTCCAGTCAAAATATAAATGCACATAGATTAATTGCATATTTGAATGGAAACATATTTGCAATATACATGTATCAGCAAAAATGCTTCTAGTAAAAGTTATCACTGTTTTAGTGTTAGCCTGTTTCTCTGCACGTGCATGTGAAGCATAGCTAGATATTGTCACTGCACCCACATTTTAAATATTGCAGCTGCTCAGATCATCACTGGGGTTTGCATCATGTCAGCAATTAACAAATTGAGTCATTAACAGATGGTACAAGCACCCTTAGGCTCTCTGAACAAGTGCTGTGTTTAAAATGCTGGTGCACGGTGCATACTTAAATACACTTTTGTAACAGCCATAGCTTTTATTAGAAGCATTTTTGCTAATCCATGTATATTACAAAATTGCTTCTGTTCAATACCAAAATGCACCCATGTGGTTTTCAATTTTGGCTGGAATATCCCTTTAACAGGTGTAATTATCAAACTGACACCTGTTATAGGAAAATCTGTCAGCCATGTATGAGAGTATGCATGTAACACAGATGCACCATTGTTTTATGATCATAATCAGCAAAAATGTCTCTAATAAAACAATAAAACAATATATATCAAGATCACAATAATATATCTGATAATACAATATATACACAGTTCTTACATTGTTCCCAACATCACTATATCTAAAAACAATGATACAACTCTAAAATGGACTTGATAGTCCAGTGTGGAGAACTTACCAGCTATATCAGTCTCTCCAATAGTGTAAAAAACTTACATATTATACACATCTTTTGCCGAGATCTGTATCAATGTTAAAACCCTAATGTTACTGACATTATCACTTAAAATGCTCCCTTATTGTAAGTAATTGTTAGCAACTCTGTACAATTGGCGGCTTTAGTGATCATATATGATTTCACCTGTTCCTGTGTGGCTACTGAGCCAATATACCCCGTACCTGTTTATTTAATTTCATGGTGATATGCTAAATGTGAGATTGGGAAACAGGTAGCTGCGAGTATGTGTTATACTCTTAACAAGTCTAAAACATTCCTCCTATGCAGTTGTTTTTGCCCCATGTGTAAATAATGTTATTGTTTAAACATACAGATATTCACTCTGTGCCATCTGTCATGATAGCGTTGTCATTGACATGCCTCATTTTTCTCATCTAACGTCCAAAGCCTTAGCAATTTTTCACATGTAGTGCCCTGCGGTTCCTCTCAAATTCCTGGGAGTGTTTCTTTCTAATGACAGGATGAGTCCACGAATCATCTAATTACTAATGGGAATATCACTCCTGCCCAGCAGAAGGCGGCAAAGAGCACCACAGCAAAGCTGTTAAATATCACCTCCTGCCTATGTTACAGTAAGGAAGTGGTAAAGTTAGCTGTTAGAAAAGATTATTCAAGCAATATTTTATTATTTTTCAAGTAGTGCAAGATTGTGCTGCTTTGTCCTGGGGTGTAGCCGTAGTCCATATCAGTCTCTTCAGTAGAGCAGTGGTGGCTTTAGAACAATGGTTAATTGTGGAACATAATTCTCACTGCGCCTCCCATGTAATTATGCTTCCCTGACTCGGAAAGCCTGAGTAAAATTGCTCAGTCTTTACCTCTTTTTCCACAGGTCCATGTGAGGGAGAGGACCTCTCAAACCTGGTGAGCTGCCTTGCTGTCTGGCAGATTTGTGAGGTAAGTGCTGACTTTAATTTTTCTGGGATAATAAAGAAAGGACTCAGAAAAAGCTTGGGCACTTTATTTACAAAAGGTTGGACACACATATAAAGGACTCAGTAAACGTTTGGGCTCTTTATTGTAAAGAACATAAATTCTCCTATGGATAAGGAGACATTATGCAGACAGCTTGGATGCAGGCACTGGGGCTGAGGAGTAATATTGGCTCTGGGTTTTTTAGGTGGTTTGCACTGCTCCCGGCGGTTTTACTCTAGAAACAAGATGCTGACCGGGAAATTATTTTTCGAGACGCCCACGATGGGCGGAGCTATTAGGGGCGGTAATCTGTGTTGCGCGCCACTTTTCTCTCACTTCCTAGTGACCAGAGGGACAGAGAATACAGTCTAAAGTTCAATCACGCATATTTTCTAAGTTTCTATGACCGGAGATCGTTTTTTTATAGCTGCTGCCGAATCCAAATCTTTTGATAGAGGGAACGGTGCTGCACAGGAAGAGCCGGTGTCAGCAGGGCAGGTAGGCACCTCAGCAAAGTAAGCTGAGGTGTAGAGGTGATCTAACGTATTGTTTAATTATTTAGGCCTCTCTGCATATAATAAATAAAAAAGTTACGGTTTTAAAATTTAAAGTGACAGTAACGTTTTTCTGTTCTTAAAAAAAAATGTGATCTTTTTATCTGATAGTTTGTTCCATTGTGAGTCAGAATGGACCAAGAGGCTTTGCAAAATGTCAATTGTTCTTTATGTTTTGATGCCAATGTGGAACCACCAATCCCTTTCTGTTCCTCATGTATTGAGAGAACTTTAAATTATAGGGATAAACTTTTTTCTGAGCCAACATTTTCTAAGGCGGATGCTGTTCAGGAGTCTAATGACCATGTTCAATATATGCCACAGCTTTCTCCTTTAACATTCAGTTAGCGAGGTTACTGATGCAGTTGTCGCTATTTCGAACGCCCCCTCCCAGAAGCCTGAGGAGGAGGATACTTCAGTAGCATCTGAGGGTGAAATCTCAGATTCTGACAGTGTAATGCCTCCTGTTGATACTGAAGTTGTATCTTTCAGGTTTAACCTAGAACACCTCTGGCTGCTACTCAAGGAGGTTTTAGCTTCATTGGACGACAGCGAGACTATGATCGTAGTTAATCCCAAGAAATCCAGTAAGATAAACAAGTATTTTGATGTACCTTCCTCGGTGGAGGTTTTTTCCTGTACCAGATCGAGCTACTGAGATCATTGCTAAGGAATGGGAGAGACCGGGTATCCCTTTTTCTATAATCCCCTATATTTAACAAAATGTTTCCCATAGCGGGCTCTATCAAGGAGTCTTTGCAAACAGTTCCCAAGGTGGAAGGAGCAATTTCCACTCTGGCTAAGAGGACTACTATTCCCATAGAGGATAGTTGTGCTTTTAAGGATCCTATGTTTTGATGCCAAGGTGGAACCACCAATCCCTTTCTGTTCCTCATGTATTGAGAGAACTTTAAATTATAGGGATAAACTTTTTTCTGAGCCAACATTTTCTAAGGCGGATGCTGTTCAGGAGTCTAATGACCATGTTCAATATATGCCACAGCTTTCTCCTTTAACATTCGGTTAGCGAGGTTACTGATGCAGTTGTCGCTATTTCGAACGCCCCCTCCCAGAAGCCTGAGGAGGAGGATACTTCAGTAGCATCTGAGGGTGAAATCTCAGATTCTGACAGTGTAATGCCTCCTGTTGATACTGAAGTTGTATCTTTCAGGTTTAACCTAGAACACCTCTGGCTGCTACTCAAGGAGGTTTTAGCTTCATTGGACGACAGCGAGACTATGATCGTAGTTAATCCCAAGAAATCCAGTAAGCTAAACAAGTATTTTGATGTACCTTCCTCGGTGGAGGTTTTTTCCTGTACCAGATCGAGCTATTGAGATCATTGCTAAGGAATGGGAGAGACTTGGTATCCCTTTTCTATAATCCCCTATATTTAAGAAAATGTTTCCCATAGCGGACTCTATCAAGGAGTCTTTGCAAACAGTTCCCAAGGTGGAAGGAGCAATTTCCACTCTGGCTAAGAGGACTACTATTCCCATAGAGCAGAGCTTTCCAAACTTTTCATGTTGGTGACACACTTTTTTAGACCTACATCATTTCGCGACACAGTAATTAATTCAGTTGTACTAGCAAAAAGGAGGTTAAACTAACTTGTTTTAAAAGATATGGACATATACATAAATGATATAATAACGAAATGTATTTACAAGTAACAGTATGTATGCGCAAGAATTTAAAAAAAGTTTAATAACACCAATAGCTACTTACTATTTTAATGGGATGTATGAGGTTGATGGGATGAAAACAGTTTCTGAATATTTGGGGGAATATAAGATAAAGGCACGCACATTTCATCATCAAGCATTTTTAAGCTTCCACTTCCTATCCATATATCAAGAGCAGGAGCAGCAATGCACTACTGGGAGCTAGCTGCAACAACAACAAAAAAAACACTTTGACTTAAGCTGCCACCCTCAGAGCTCTGTGAGTCCGACTGATTACTGCCAACGCTGCGAACGCACTGCTTTCCCACTCACTGACTACACGTGCAGTCATGAGCCAATTAAGGAGACTACACGTGCAGTCAGGAGCCAATGTGCCGCTAAAGCCGCCAATGGGAATAGCTTCAGTTCCCACTGAGCTGTGCCAATTGGTTAAGATGATCTGTGACCCACTAGGTATCAATCACGTGTCAACCATGTGATATGCGTAGCAGGCAGGTGGAAAGTCAGAAATCAAAAAACAATAAAAATAAAAAAAATGAAATTTAAAAAAATTTGTGCTGAAGCAGGGACACACCTACACACTGCTGCCGACACACTAGTGTGTCCCGACACACAGTTTGGAAAGCACTGCCATAGAGGATAGTTGTGCTTTTAAGGATCCTATGGACAAGAAATTAGAGGAGTTACTTAAGAGGATGTATGTACACTAGGGTTTACAATGGCAACCTGCAGTGTGTATTGCTACCATCACTAGTGTGGCAGGATACTGGTTTGATGCGTTGTCTGATTCTATTAGGACAGATACTACCCTTGAAGAGATCCAGGATAGGATAAAGGCCCTTAAGTTGGCCAATTCCTTTATTACTGATGCTTCCCTACAGGTTATTAAACTGGGAGCAAAGATTTCCAGTTTTGCCGTGCTAGCCCGCACAGCTTTATGGCTAAAATCTTGGTCTGCTGACGTGTCATCTAAGTCTAAACTTTTGGCGATTCCTTACAAGGGAAAGACCTTGTTTAGACCGGGTTTGACGGAAATAATTTCTGACATTACGGGAGGAAAGGGCCATTTCCTCCCTCAGGATAAGAGAAACAAATAAAAGGGACGTCTGAGTCATTTTCGTTAATTTCGAAATTTCAAGGGAAATCCTTCCACTTCCTCTTCAAGCCGGAACAGTCCAAACCTTCCTGGAGACCCAATCAGTCTTGGAACAAGGGAAAACAATCCAATAAGCCTGCTGTTGAATCAAAAACAGCATGAAGGGCCTGCCCCCAATCCGGGACCGGATCTTGTAGGGGGCAGACTTTCCTTCTTCGCCCAGACTTGGGTTTGAGATGTTCAGGATCCCTGGGTGGTGGACATCGTGTCCCAGGGATACAAACTATAGTTCAAAATCTTTCCTCCCAGGGGCAGGTTTCTGCTTTCAAGATTATCTGTAGACCAGACAAAAAGAGATGCATTCTTACACTTTGTACGGGACCTCTCCGACCTGGGAGTGATAATTCCTGTGCCCATGCAGGAACAGGGTCTGGGGTTCTATTCCAATCTGTTCATGATTCCCAAAAAAGAGGGAACCTTCAGACCAATTTTAGACCTCAAGAGTCTAAACAAGTTTCTCAGAGTACCGTCCTTCAAGATGGAAACTATTCGTTCCATTCTTCCTCTGATCCAAGAGGGTCAATTTGACAACCTTGGATTTAAAGGACGCGTACTTGCATGTTCCCATCCACAGGGACCATTACAAGTTTCTAAGATTTGCATTTTTAGACAAACACTTTCAGTTCATGGCTCTTCCATTCGGCCTTGCCACAGCTTCCAGAATTTTCTCAAAGGTTTTGGGATCCCTGTTGGCGGTGCTCCGATTGCGAGGTATTGCAGTGGCGCCTTATCTGGACGACATTCTGGTCCAGGCACCATCCCTTCAACAAGCAAGATCCCACACGGAAATGTTATCATCTTTCCTGCGATCTCACAGATGGAAGGTAAATTTGTAAAAGAGTTTCTTAGTTCCAAATACGAGAGTAATTTTCTTCGGAACCATAATAGATTCCTTATCATGGAATATTTTTCTGACAGAAGTCAGGAAATCAAAGATTTTCGGTTCTGATCTAGCACTTCAGTCCTCTCCTTGACCATCAGTAGCTCAGTGCATGGAGGTAATCGGTCTGATGGTAGCGGCAATGGACATCATTCTGTTCACCCGTTTCCACCTCAGACCTCTGCAGTTTGCAGTTATACAAGCTCAGTCATTTGAACTGAGATTATGCAGATCTGTCTCCGCGAATACAGCTGGAGCAGGAGACAAGGGATTCTCTTCTTTGGTGGTTGTCTCAGGATCATCTCTCCCAGGGAACCTGCTTTCTCAGACCCTCTTGGGTGATTGTGACAACAGACGGCAGTCTTTTGGGATGGGGAGAAGTCTGGGGCTCTCTAAAGGCTCAGGGAACTTGTACTCGATCGGAATCTCTTCTGCCTATAAACATTCTGGAGCTGAGAGCAATCTTCAATGCTCTTCTGGCCTGGCCCAGTTAGCCTCGGCCTGGTTCATCAAGTTCTAGTCGGACAACATAACTTCAGTGGCTTACATCAACCATCAGGGAGGAATGCGGAGTTCCTTGGCCATGACAGGGGTAGCCAAGATAATGCAGTGGGCGGAGAACCACAATTGCTACCTGTCGGCGTTCCACATTCCAGGAGTGGACAACTAGGAGGCGGACTTCCTGAGCTGTTTTCCAGCCTGATTCTCAAATGGGGTCAGCCGGAATTGGATCTCATGGCATCTCGGCAGAATGGCAAGCTTCCGAAGTACGGATCGAGGTCAAGGGACCCTTAGGCTGTACTGATAGACGCCCTGGCGGTACCTTGGAATTTCAGTCTTGCATACCCATTTCCTCCGTTCGCTCTTTTTCCTCGGGTCATTGCTCGAATCAAGCAGGAGAGGGCATCGGTGATCCTCATTGCACCGGCTTGACCTCGCAGGATTTGGTATGCAGATCTGGTGGACATGTCATCTTTTCCACCTTGGAGACTTCCGTTGAGGAAGGACCTTCTACTTCAAGGGCCCTTCCTTCATCCTAATCTAGTTTTTCTGAAGCTGACTGCTTGGAGATTGAACGCTTAATCTTATCCAAGTGGGGATTTTCAGAATTGGTCATCGAGACTAAGATTCAGGCACGTAAACCTGTGACTAGAAGGATTTACCACAAGATATGGCGTAAATATCTATATTGGTGTGAATCCAAGGGCTACTCTTGGAGTAGAGTTAGGATTCCTAGAGTTCTATCTTTTCTCCAAGAAGGTTTGGAGAAGGGATTATCGGAAAGCTCCCTAAAGGGTCAAATATCTGCCTTGTCTATTTTGTTACATAAACGTCTGGCAGACGTACCAGACGTGCAATCGTTTTGTCAGGCCTTGGTCAGGATCAGGCCTGTGTTCAAACCAGTTACTCCTCGCTGGAGTCTTAATTTAGTTCTTAAGGTTCTTCAAGGGGCTCAGTTTGAGCCTATGCATTCCTTAGATATTAAGTTGTTATCTTGGAAGGTTTTGTTCCTTGTTGCTATTTCATCTGCTCGTAGAGTTTCAGAGCTCGTAGCATTACAGTGTGATTCGCCTTACCTTATTTTTCATTCGGATAAGGTAGTCTTGCGTACCAAATTAGGGTTTCTCCCTAAAGTAGTTTCTGAGCGGAACATTAACCAGAAGATTGTTGTTCCTTCCTTGTCCTAATCCTCCTCCTCAGAAAGAACGGCTTCTGCACAATCTGGACGTGGTACGGGCACTAAAATTTTATTTACAGGCGACCAAGTATTTTCGTCAGTCTTCTGCCTTGTTTGTGGTTTTCTCTGGGAAACGTAAGGGACAGAAAGCTACGGCTACTTCTTTCTTTGTGGCTGAAGAGTATTATTTGTTTTGCCTATGAAACTGCTGGACAGCAACCTCCAGAGAGGGTTACTGCTCATTCCACGAGCACTGTTGCTTCCTCATTGGCATTCTAAAACTAAGCTTCTATGGAACAAATTTGCAAGGCTGCAACTTGGTCTTCTCTTCACACTTTTTCAAAATTCTATAAATTTGACACTTTTGCCTCAGCTGAGGCCGCTTTTGGGAGAAAGGTTTTTCAAGCAGTGGTGCCTTCCATTTAGGTTTCCTGTCTTGTCCCTCCCTTATCATCTGTGTACTCTAGCTTGGGTATTGTTTCCCATTAGTAATTAGATGATCTGTGGACTCATCGTGTCTTTAGAAAGAAAACAAAATTTATGCTTACCTGATAAATTTATTTATTTCTTGACACAAGTCCATGGCCCGCCCTGGTTTTTAGACAAAGGTTAGTGTGTTATAAACTTCAGACACCTCTGCACCTTATTACTTCCTTTCTCTCCTTTACTTCGGTCGAAAGTCGTTAGGCTGGGAACGAGGTTGCTAACCTTGCAGTCTAGCTCACAGAGCTCTCTGGCTATAATCTTGGTCAGCAGATGTTTCATCTTAATCTAATCTGGCCTTGCCATTTATGAGCAAGACTTTTTTTGGGATCTTTTAAAAATGTATGGGGGTAAGGGCTCTTTCCTTCCTCAAGACAAGAAGACTAGACCTAAAGGTAGACAGAATTCTAATTTTCGGTACTTTCGTAACTTCACAGGACAAAAGTCGTCTCCTCTCAAGCCAGAGCAATCCAGATCTTCATGGAGATCCTCTAAACCTTGGAAAGATCCATGGGCAGTGGAAATAGTTTCCCAGGGATACAGAATAGGTTTCAAGGATAGACCTCCCAGGGGCAGATTTATCCTGTCATGGTTATCTGCTAGTACATCCAAAAATCAGAAATGATTCCAGCCTCCAAATAGATAAAGAAAAAACATGCAACTTTTCAGGCCTGTATTAGGCCCTTAGTCATGTATACTTAATTATACACAGGTTTGGGACTTTTATACCTCTGCCTGTTACCTATTCACATGGGAGCATCTTTATGTACAATAGTGACATCTTGTGGATGTAAATCATACTGCATCTATTAAATTTTATTAAATGATCCCATGAGAATCACGAGAATATTCCAACTATTTTTATTACTTTAAAAACACATAAGAAACCTATATATACAGTTTAAAAGAGGAGATCATAGTACTGACAACAGAGTTAGCTTAAAGTCAGAGGGAATAGCCATTTTTTAGTTAACACAGAATTAGAAATACCCTTTTTTGACTATAATTTAAAAAAATAGACTCAAATCAAAGTCTTTGTTAGGACCTTTAGGGGCGAGGGTCTCAAGCGTATGGATCCAGAACATCTCTCTAATTTTTAGAAGATGCTCTCTATCTCCTCCCCTTCTCGGTCTGTCTATCTGTTCTATGATTTGAAATCTCAACTGGCTTATATTATGACCCATAGAGAGGAAGTGAGCATCTTTATTATTGCATCTGATATTAGATTTATGTTCCGTTATCCTCTCCCTGTACCCTCAACAAAGGATAGGTGTGCTGTTGTCCATATTGTTTGACGTTATTATGGTTATCTGCTAACCAGGTGAAGAGAGAGGCCCTCTTAATCTACGTTATGGACCTATCGTCTCTGGGAGTGATTTTTCCTGTTTCCATGGCGGAACAGGGTCAAAGATTCGATTAAAACCTCCTCATGGACCTCAAGTGTCTAAACAAATATGCTTGGGTTCCATCCTTCAAGATTTAAACTATGGTTAAAGAGTATCAGTCATGACTTCCATAGTCCTGAAGGACGTGCATTTTCATGTTCCTATTCTCAGGGAACATCATTAATTTTTACAGTTTGCCTTTCTAGACAAACTCAATTTGTTACTCTTCTCTTGGGGCTTGCTTTGGCTCTTTGAATCCTTTACACACACAGCCTTACCCGTTTTCTGGGTATACAGGGCAAGGAGAGTCTCTTGGACATTGTCTTAACTCTCATACAGAGATGTTTTTAGCTATCTACATTTCCATGAGTGGAAAGTGAATCTGGAGTAGAGGTCTCTTCCACCAGGTGCCTTCCACCAGGGTGTGTTTTATTAGGAACATTAATAGTTTCTAGATCCATATAAAATTTTCTGATGGATGTCAGAAAATCCAAACTCCTTGCTTCTTTCCTTTCTCTTCAGCCCTCTGTCCGTTCATCAGTGGCCTGTGTATGGAAGTATTTGGTCTGAAGGTTGCTTCCATGGACATCATTCCTTTTGCTCGGTTTCTTCTGAGACTACTGCAACTATGCATGCTCAGTCAATGGAATGCAGACCATTCAGATCTCTCGCAGAGGATAGATCTGGATCCCCTAACAAGAGACTCTCTCTCTTGTGGTGGATTTCACAGGAACATCTATCTCGAGACACTTGCTTCCTGAGACCTTCCTTGGTGATTGTGACTAAGGATGCCAGCCTGTTAGGCTGGGGAGCAGTCTGGGGCTCTCTAAAAGCTCAGGACCTGTGGACTTGGGAGTCTTCTCTTCCCATCAACATCCCTATCATCGCTATATAAACGACCTGTTTATGGTCTGGTCAGGTAACGAATCTCAATTGTTGGAACTTATGAACCATCTAAAAAATAATGAATTTAATGTAAAATTTGTGCTGGAATTATAGTCAATCAAAAATAGAATTTTTAGGCTTAAAAATCTATTAAAAATAATATTTTGAAAAGTAAAAATTATTTTTAAAAAAATCGATGTGAACAACTATATCGATATGCAAAGTTGTCACCACAAATATTGACTTAAGAACATACATAGGGGACAATTATTTTGTATCAGAAGAAACTCTAAAGATATCAAAATTATATATATATATAACACAAAATTTAAAAAAGCGTTTCCTGGAAAAAAATTATGCAGAACATGAATTAGATGCAGCAATAGAACAAATATTTAATTTAGAAAGAAAATAATTGCTTATTTATAAAAATAAGAAATATTCATATGATGATAATAAGATGCAAAACAGTATAATATTTCAACATACTAATCAAAGTTCAGAACTAAGAAATATAGTCAATAAACATTGGGGTACTCTCACACAGGACCCCTTAGTGGCCGAAATTATAGGAGACAACCCTAAAATTATTTTCAAAAAAGTACCCAACCTTAAAAATCAACTGTCTAATAAAATAATCAAAAACCCAGACACAGGTAACAATTGGATTCTACCCACTGAAATGGGTTTCAGGCGCTGTCAATATTGCAACGCTTGTAAACAAATGACAAAATCTGATAAATTGACGAAAGCATTCTACTTGAAAGATGGTACAAAAAAATATAACATAAATAAATTCATTACTTGTAATAGTAAAAATGTGGTGTATTTATTACGCTGCTCATGTAATCTTGTTTACATAGGGCGTACTTCTAGACTTCTCAAAACCAGACTAAGTGAGCACA
Source organism: Bombina bombina (assembly GCF_027579735.1). Classification (NCBI taxonomy): domain Eukaryota; kingdom Metazoa; phylum Chordata; class Amphibia; order Anura; family Bombinatoridae; genus Bombina; species Bombina bombina. Next base: position 476,255,981 of record NC_069503.1, on the reverse strand, counting down.
TATATAATATAGAGAGAGGTTTTCCCAAACATTTGGTTTCTGCACATTTTTATAAAAAACATAACAGAAATATTAAAGATTTGGAATTTATGGGTATCAGGAAAGTTGATATTAATTGGAGGGGAGGGGACATACAGAATGCTCTAGGCCGATTGGAGATGAAATGGATCTATACCATGAATTCTCTAATCCCAAACGGCCTTAACAAAGATTTTGAAATTCATAATTTCTTATAGGAGACATGTATAAATTGTATTAAATTTTCTTATAACCAGGTGGCAACTAAACAAATTCTAAGTATAACATGTTTCCATGTTGATAATCTAAAATGTAACTTTCTTTCATGTAATTAGCAAGAGTCCATGAGCTAGTGACGTATGGGATATACATTCCTACCAGGAGGGGCAAAGTTTCCCAAACCTCAAAATGCCTATAAATACACCCCTCACCACACCCACAATTCAGTTTTTACATACGTTGATATGCGCTCCGCAGCAAGTTGGAGCCCGGTTTTCCTCTCAGCGTGCAGTGAATGTCAGAGGGATGTGAGGAGAGTATTGCCTATTTGAATGCAGTGATCTCCTTCTACGGGGTCTATTTCATAGGTTCTCTGTTATCGGTCGTAGAGATTCATCTCTTACCTCCCTTTTCAGATCGACGATATACTCTTATATATACCATTACCTCTGCTGATTCTCGTTTCAGTACTGGTTTGGCTTTCTACAAACATGTAGATGAGTGTCCTGGGGTAAGTAAATCTTATTTTCTGTGACACTCTAAGCTATGGTTGGGCACTTTGTTTATAAAGTTCTAAATATATGTAATCAAACATTTATTTGCCTTGACTCAGAATGTTCAACATTCCTTATTTTTCAGACAGTCAGTTTCATATTTGGGATAATGCACTTGAATTAATAATTTTTTTCTTACCTTCAAAAATTTGACTCTTTTTTCCCTGTGGGCTGTTAGGCTCGCGGGGGCTGAAAATGCTTCATTTTATTGCGTCATTCTTGGCGCGGACTTTTTTGGCGCAAAAAAAAAAAAAATTCTTTTCCGTTTCCGGCATCATACGTGTCGCCGGAAGTTGCGTCATTTTTTGACGTTATTTTGTGCCAAAAATGTCGGCGTTCCGGATGTGGCGTCATTTTTGGCGCCAAAAGCATTTAGGCGCCAAATAATGTGGGCGTCTTATTTGGCGCTAAAAAATATGGGCGTCGCTTTTGTCTCCACATTATTTAAGTCTCATTTTTTATTGCTTCTGGTTGCTAGAAGCTTGTTCTTTGGCATTCTTTCCCATTCCTGAAACTGTCATTTAAGGAATTTGATCAATTTTGCTTTATATGTTGTTTTTTCTCTTACATATTGCAAGATGTCTCACGTTGCATCTGAGTCAGAAGATACTACAGGAAAATCGCTGTCTAGTGCTGGATCTACCAAAGCTAAGTGTATCTGCTGTAAACTTTTGGTAGCTATTCCTCCGGCTGTTGTTTGTACTAATTGTCATGACAAACTTGTTAAAGCAGATAATATTTCCTTTAGTAATGTACCATTGCCTGTTGCAGTTCCCTCAACATCTAAGGTGCAGAATGTTCCTGATAACATAAGAGATTTTGTTTCTGAATCCATAAAGAAGGCTATGTCTGTTATTTCTCCTTCTAGTAAACATAAAAAATCTTTTAAAACTTCTCTCTCTACAGATGAATTTTTAAATGAACATCATCATTCTGATTCTGATGACTCTTCTGGTTCAGAGGATTCTGTCTCAGAGATTGATGCTGATAAATCTTCATATTTATTTAAAATGGAATTTATTCGTTCTTTACTTAAAGAAGTACTAATTGCTTTAGAAATTGAGGATTCTGGTCCTCTTGATACTAATTCTAAACGTTTAGATAAGGTATTTAAATCTCCTGTGGTTATTCCAGAAGTTTTTCCTGTTCCTAATGCTATTTCTGCAGTAATTTCCAAAGAATTGGATAAATTGGGTAATTCATTTACTCCTTCTAAACGTTTTAAGCAATTATATCCTGTGCCGTCTGACAGATTAGAATTTTGGGACAAAATCCTTAAAGTTGATGGGGCTATTTCTACCCTTGCTAAACGTACTACTATTCCTACGTCAGATGGTACTTCGTTTAAGGATCCTTTAGATAGGAAAATTGAATCCTTTCTAAGAAAAGCTTAACTGTGTTCAGGTAATCTTCTTAGACCTGCTATATCATTGGCTGATGTTGCTGCAGCTTCAACTTTTTGGTTGGAAACTTTAGCGCAACAAGTAACAGATCATGATTCTCATGATATTATTCTTCTTCTTCAGCATGCTAATAATTTTATCTGTGATGCCATTTTTGATATTATCAGAGTTGATGTCAGGTTTATGTCTCTAGCTATTTTAGCTAGAAGAGCTTTATGGCTTAAGACTTGGAATGCTGATATGGCTTCTAAATCAACTCTACTTTCCATTTCTTTCCAGGGTAACAAATTATTTGGTTCTCAGTTGGATTCTATTATCTCAACTGTTACTGGTGGGAAAGGAACTTTTTTACCACAGGATAAAAAATCTAAGGGTAAAAACAGGGCTAATAATCGTTTTCGTTCCTTTCGTTTCAACAAAGAACAAAAGCCTAATCCTTCATCCTCAGGAGCAGTTTCAGTTTGGAAACCATCTCCGGTCTGGAATAAATCCAAGCCTGCTAGAAATGCAAAGCCTGTTTCTAAGTCCACATGAAGGTGCGGCCCTCATTCCAGCTCAGCTGGTAGGGGGCAGGTTACGTTTTTTCAAAGAAATTTGGATCAATTCTGTTCACAATCTTTGGATTCAGAACATTGTTTCAGAAGGGTACAGAATTGGTTTCAAGATGAGACCTCCTGCAAAGAGATTTTTTCTTTCCCGTGTCCCAGTAAATCCAGTGAAAGCTCAAGCATTTCTGAATTGTGTTTCAGATCTAGAGTTGGCTGGAGTAATTATGCCAGTTCCAGTTCCGGAACAGGGGATGGGGTTTTATTCAAATCTCTTCATTGTACCAAAGAAGGAGAATTCCTTCAGACCAGTTCTGAATCTAAAAATATTGAATCGTTATGTAAGGATACCAACGTTCAAGATGGTAACTGTAAGGACTATCTTGCCTTTTGTTCAGCAAGGGCATTATATGTCCACAATAGATTTACAGGATGCATATCTGCATATTCCGATTCATCCAGATCATTATCAGTTCCTGAGATTCTCTTTTCTGGACAAGCATTACCAGTTTGTGGCTCTGCCGTTTGGCCTAGCTACAGCTCCAAGAATTTTTACAAAGGTTCTTGGTGCCCTTCTGTCTGTAATCAGAGAACAGGGTATTGTGGTATTTCCTTATTTGGACGATATCTTGGTACTTGCTCAGTCTTTACATTTAGCAGAATCTCATACGAATCGACTTGTGTTGTTTCTTCAAGATCATGGTTGGAGGATCAATTTACCAAAAAGTTCATTGATTCCTCAGACAAGGGTAACTTTTCTGGGTTTCCAGATAGATTCAGTGTCCATGACTCTGTCTTTAACAGACAAGAGACGTCTAAAATTGATTTCAGCTTGTCGAAACCTTCAGTCACAATCATTCCCTTCGGTAGCCTTATGCATGGAAATTCTAGGTCTTATGACTGCTGCATCGGACGCGATCCCCTTTGCTCGTTTTCACATGCGACCTCTTCAGCTCTGTATGCTGAATCAATGGTGCAAGGATTACACAAAGATATCTCAATTAATATCTTTAAAACCGATTGTTCGACACTCTCTAACGTGGTGGACAGATCACCATCGTTTAATTCAGGGGGCTTCTTTTGTGCTTCCGACCTGGACTGTAATTTCAACAGATGCAAGTCTCACAGGTTGGGGAGCTGTGTGGGGATCTCTGACGGCACAAGGAGTTTGGGAATCTCAGGAGGTGAGATTACCGATCAATATTTTGGAACTCCGTGCAATTTTCAGAGCTCTTCAGTTTTGGCCTCTTCTGAAGAGAGAATCGTTCATTTGTTTTCAGACAGACAATGTCACAACTGTGGCATATATCAATCATCAAGGAGGGACTCACAGTCCTCTGGCTATGAAAGAAGTATCTCGAATTTTGGTTTGGGCGGAATCCAGCTCCTGTCTAATCTCTGCGGTTCATATCCCAGGTATAGACAATTGGGAAGCGGATTATCTCAGTTGCCAAACGTTGCATCCGGGCGAATGGTCTCTTCACCCAGAGGTATTTCTTCAGATTGTTCAAATGTGGGAACTTCCAGAAATAGATCTGATGGCGTCTCATCTAAACAAAAAACTTCCCAGGTATCTGTCCAGATCCCGGGATCCTCAGGCGGAGGCAGTGGATGCATTATCACTTCCTTGGAAGTATCATCCTGCTTATATCTTTCCGCCTCTAGTTCTTCTTCCAAGAGTAATCTCCAAGATTCTGAAGGAATGCTCGTTTGTTCTGCTGGTAGCTCCGGCATGGCCTCACAGGTTTTGGTATGCGGATCTTGTCCGGATGGCCTCTTGCCAACCGTGGACTCTTCCGTTAAGACCAGACCTTCTGTCTCAAGGTCCTTTTTTCCATCAGGATCTGAAATCCTTAAATTTAAAGGTATGGAGATTGAACGCTTGATTCTTGGTCAAAGAGGTTTCTCTGACTCTGTGATTAATACTTTGTTACAGGCTCGTAAATCTGTATCTAGAGAGATATATTATAGAGTCTGGAAGACTTATATTTCTTGGTGTCTTTCTCATCATTTTTCTTGGCATTCTTTTAGAATACCGAGAATTTTACAGTTTCTTCAGGATGGTTTAGATAAGGGTTTGTCCGCAAGTTCCTTGAAAGGTCAAATCTCTGCTCTTTCTGTTCTTTTTCACAGAAAGATTGCTATTCTTCCTGATATTCATTGTTTTGTACAAGCTTTGGTTCGTATAAAACCTGTCATCAATTTCTCCTCCTTGGAGTTTGAATTTGGTTCTGGGAGCTCTTCAAGCTCCTCCGTTTGAACCTATGCATTCATTGGACATTAAATTACTTTCTTGGAAAGTTTTGTTCCTTTTGGCCATCTCTTCTGCCAGAAGAGTTTCTGAATTATCTGCTCTTTCTTGTGAGTCTCCTTTTCTGATTTTTCATCAGGATAAGGCGGTGTTGCGAACTTCTTTTGAATTTTTACCTAAAGTTGTGAATTCCAACAACATTAGTAGAGAAATTGTGGTTCCTTCATTATGTCCTAATCCTAAGAATTCTAAGGAGAAATCGTTGCATTCTTTGGATGTTGTTAGAGCTTTGAAATATTATGTTGAAGCTACTAAGTCTTTCCGAAAGACTTCTAGTCTATTTGTTATTTTTTCCGGTGCTAGAAAAGGCCAGAAAGCTTCTGCCATTTCTTTGGCATCTTGGTTGAAATCTTTAATTCATCTTGCCTATGTTGAGTCGGGTAAAACTCCGCCTCAGAGGATTACAGCTCATTCTTCTAGGTCAGTTTCTACTTCCTGGGCGTTTAGGAATGAAGCTTCGGTTGATCAGATTTGCAAAGCAGCAACTTGGTCCTCTTTGCATACTTTTACTAAATTCTACCATTTTGATGTATTTTCTTCTTCTGAAGCAGTTTTTGGTAGAAAAGTACTTCAGGCAGCGGTTTCAGTTTGAATCTTCTGCTTATGTTTTTTCATTAAACTTTATTTTGGGTGTGGATTATTTTCAGCAGGAATTGGCTGTCTTTATTTTATCCCTCCCTCTCTAGTGACTCTTGTGTGGAAAGATCCACATCTTGGGTAATCATTATCCCATACGTCACTAGCTCATGGACTCTTGCTAATTACATGAAAGAAAACATAATTTATGTAAGAACTTACCTGATAAATTCATTTCTTTCATATTAGCAAGAGTCCATGAGGCCCGCCCTTTTTTTGTGGTGGTTATGATTTTGTATAAAGCACAATTATTCCAATTCCTTATTTTATATGCTTTCGCACTTTTTTATCACCCCACTTCTTGGCTATTCGTTAAACTGAATTGTGGGTGTGGTGAGGGGTGTATTTATAGGCATTTTGAGGTTTGGGAAACTTTGCCACTCCTGGTAGGAATGTATATCCCATACGTCACTAGCTCATGGACTCTTGCTAATATGAAAGAAATGAATTTATCAGGTAAGTTCTTACATAAATTATGTTTTTGTTTCTTGCAACAATGTCCATATGGCGAATAATGCACTTTACTCATCATTGTTTATATATTTTATAATTTACATGTTCATTCTGAAATTTAAGTTTAAGGTCCTTAATTTGTATATAGATATTTTCAATGTATATAGGAAAATACTGTTTCCAACAACAAATATGGTGGATTGCCATAAAAGTTTTTTCCGGTCACGTTACTATTACCATATAAAAGAATCCTTCAGACACTTTATTCCTTGACAAAGCTGACAGTAAACAGTAAAACGTACGTTGGAGCGTCTTCTACAAACATCCACATAATCTATTGCCAGTTTCTCACAGGATGTGGAGTTTTGCCCTGCTGGTCTAAGACTCAGATGTGCGGAGTAGTCTTCTAACTATTCCCTATCCACATCCATCCAGCTTTTTGGCCTACTCTACACAGTTTATTTAAACTGCCTCATATTAAGACTCCTTATATGTGATATATACTCTGTGCATTTGACGGTTTTATACCTTTTTAATATTTTAATAAATTGTATATTTTCAAGCTACTTTGTGGATGACTGTTTACCCACCAGTATAAAAAAGGGAGTGTGCATGAAATAGAGCTGATCTTAGATCTATTAAACGTGAGTAGTGAATCTTCACAACCACATATTACAACATTGTATTTTCAATATTACGTTGTTATATCCTCCTTCTATTTGAGGGACATCTGGAAATATCACTCCATATTATTACAGCTAGAGTGGATGGAAATACCTTGGATTTCCACTTAAAGGCACATTCCTGAACTTTTTAAGATCAAATATAACCTTTTATTTCTTTTTTTCATTATTTTTTTTGTTTTTCTTCACCAAGATCACATTTATTGTCACTTATTATTTTTGCATTGTGATTTATTGTATATTTATTTCATTTCTTGGAGTTGAGAGCAATCTTCAATGCCTTGACAGCTTGGCCTCATTTTTCTTTAGTCCGGTTTATTAGACTCCAGTCGGACAACATCACCTCAGTGGCTTACTTCAACCACCAGGGAGGAACTCTGAGTTCCTTGCTTTATGAAGGAGGTGACTCGCATTCTGCAGTGGACGGAACCTCAGGATTGTCTCCTATTTGCTATCCACATTCCAGGGGTGGACTACTGGGAGACGGATTTTCCGAGCAGACAGACTTTTCATTCTGGGGAGTGGGCTCTCCATCCGGAAGTGTTCTCAAGGTTAAAGGGACAGTAAACACCAGAATTTTTGTTGTTTTAAAAGATAGATAATCCCTTGAATATCAATTCCCCAGTTTTGCATAACCAACACAGTTATAATTCTACACGTTTTACCTCTGTAATTACCTTGTATCTAAGCCTCAGCAGACTGCCCCCTTATTTCAGTTCTTTTGACAGACTTGCATTTTAGCCAATCAGAGCTGTCTTCATGTTAAATTCAAGTGCATGAGCTCAATGTTATCTATATGAAACACGTGAACTAATGCCCTCTAGTGGTGAAAACTTTTAAAATGCATTTAGATTAGAGGCAGCCTTCAAGGTTTAAGAAATTAGCATATAAACCTCCTACAGTAGGTTTAGCTTTCAACTAAGAATACCAAGAGACCAAAGCAAAATTGTTGATAAAAGTAAATTGGAAAGTTGTTTAAAATTACATGCCCTATTTGAAACATGAAAGTTTTTTTTGGACTTGACTGTCCCTTTAACCCTCAGACGTGGAGTTCCAGAATTGGATCTGATGGCGTCTCATCAAAACGCCAAGCTCCCAAAGTACGGTAAAAGGTCAAGAGATCCTCAGGCCGCTCTGATAGACGCTCTAGCGGTTCCTTGGATCTTCTCTCTGACATACCTTTTTCTGCTGTTTGCTCTCCTTCCGCGAGTCATTGCTCGTATCAAACAGGAGAGAGCATCTGTATTTCTAATAGCTCCTGCATGGCCTTGCAGGATCTTGTTCGCGGATCTGGTGAAGATGTCATCTTTTCTACATTGGAGGTTACCTCTTAGGGTCCATTCCTACATCCAAATCTTGATTCTCTGAAGCTGACTGCTTGGAGATTGAACGCCTAGTTTTTTCTAGACATGTTTTTTCTGAGGTGGTCATTAATTCCATGCTTCAGGCTCGTTAACCTGTTACTCACAAGATTTACCATAAGATATGGAGTAAATACCTGTATTGGTGCGATTCTAAGGATTTCTCCTTAAGCCGGATGAGGATTCCCCGCATTATATCTTTTCTTCAGGATGGCCTGGAGAAAGGTTTGTCAGTCAGTACTCTGAGGGGTCAGATTTCTGCACTGTCTATTCTTTTGCTCATACGTCTGGCAGATTTGCCAAATTTTCAAACTTTTGTTCAGGTCCTGGTCAGAATCGGGCCTGTGTTTAAACCTGTGGCTCCTCCTTGGAGCCTTAATTTTGTTCTTTTTGCAGCAGGCTCCGTTTGAGCCACTGCATGTTGTTGATATAAAATTGTTGCCTTGGAAGGTTTTGTTTCTCCTTGCTATTTCTTCTGCTCGCAGGGTTTCTGAGCTTTCAACTCTGCAGTGTGATTCCCCGTACCTTATTTTTCATGCATATAATGCGTTCCTTCGTACTAAATTGGGGTTTCTCCCTAAGGTGGTGTCAGATCGAAACATTAATCAGGAAATTGTTGTTCCTTCTTTTCTTCTTAAACGGGGAGAGTCCACAGATGCACTCATTACTTTTTGGGAAATACAGAACCTAGCCACCAGGAGGAGGTAAAGACACCCCACCCAAAGGCTTACATACCTCCTCCACTTCCCTCATCCCCGAGTCATTCTTTGCCTTTCGTCACAGGAGGCTGGCAAAGAAGTGTCAGAAGTTTACGGAGTTGTCTCTTATGGAGGGTAGTACTCTTCGAAATGGGACTGAATTTTTAAGTAGTCCTGTCAGCCTCTCAGTGAGAGCATGGATGAAAGTTATAGTCCGGTGATGCAGGGAGAGTCTTTCTGTGAAACCATCCCGACTCATAGTAACAGCTCCATAAGCAATCAGCGTTGAGTTTCGCTGCCTGCTTTCTTCACTCAAGTTCATGTCAGAAGCGACGCTACTATCTGTCAAACATGAAGGACCGTGTTACTGTTCCACGGCATAGATTCCGATAAGAGTTTTATTTTACTTTCATTGTGGATGTAATGTAAATGATAGAAAACAGGGTCTCAGTGGGACTCCTTTATCTTTATGGAATCAAGGGTTAATATCTCCTGAGGGGGGTTATTGAGCCGTGGGGGACTTTAATCCAGTTTGTTATGTGATTCTATCTGCTTATGTGTAGAACTGTTGAGACTCATGGCTATTACAGAACGTACAATTTTTTAGAGCTACGCAGTTCTTGTGGACTGGCGTGCCTACATGTCGAGCTGCGCAGTTCTTTAGCCTACATGTCGCACCTCGTGACCGGGCGTGGTCATGTTTTCATTCTCCATTTCTGTATCTTGACCGAGTGGAGGTGGAGAGGGCCTGTTTCCCTGCTTGTCTGGGTCATAGGAGGTGGTGAGTACCCCAGCCATTGGGGGGGGGGGGTGAGGTGCCAGTTATTTTTGTCCATATTTGTCTTGTCAAGTTATGGAGGATTCTGATTTTTCAGAGGAGAATTTTTCTGACTCAGATTCTGTCTCCTGCTTCGATTGTTTGGAGGCCCGGGTAATCCAGCCCAATAATTTATGTCCTGTATGCTGTAATAGTGCTCTTTTCTTCCTCTGGGGAGAGATTGGAGACAGCTGAGCCGTCCGCCTCTGAGGATTCTGTGTTCCGTGAGGCGCGTTCCCTCTAATTTTCTGTTCGTACACAAGCAGTTGTCCCAAATTCCGTTACCCCTTCTCCGGAAGGAGGTTTCTTTCCACCAGAGGTTGCTACTCGGTTGCGCATGGCCATATTTAATGAGGGCCGCCAGCCGAGAGCTTATCCGTGTCCTTTTTTTCTGATGGGTCCTTCCTCTGGGGGAGCAGTTCCCTTTGAGGCTTCAGGGGGACAGCCGGCAGGATCAGGGCCTTCAGATGCCCTGCTGGAGATGAGTTTTGCCTTTCGAGTCAGTCTGACATGCCTGCGTGTATTGCTGCGGCAGGTACTGGAGGCTTGGGGGGATTTTAGTCTTCATTTGCCTCCGGATCCTCAGTCTTCTGATTCTGATGTCGAATAGTGCTAGACGAGGGGAGGGATGTGAATCCTACTCCTGATTGTCTTTTGTTTGTGTATCTAATCCCAGTTCTGCGCTCTTGAGGAATCCGGTCTCTGACAGACTCGCCCTGTTAGTGTTTCTATTCCTTTGGTGTTTCGCCTGCGGGTGCTACCTGCTTTACTTTGATCCGGTTAGGATATGTTTCTTTTATTTCTGGAGCTCGAGACTGTTATAATCTTCCATTTGGAAATTCTTTTCTTGGGATTTGGAACGATTTTATGGTGGCGATGGTTGTTGCTTCCGGCGAAAGTCACACAAAAAAAAGTTAAGACAATGTTTAAGCCTTAGAGCTTATTTGTCTGTTGTCTGTCTGTCTGTTTAGTTTAGCCCTGCTAGGGTTTGGAACTTTCAGTTAAGCCCTTGAACAGTTCATTGTACCCTGGTCTGCAGGCTGGTCCTGGTTGGGTTCTAGTTCTCTCTGTTGTTTTGAGGTTTATATCAGACATGTTGTATCCTTGTCAACAGGCTGGTCCTGTTTGGGTACTACGTTTACTTACTTCGTAAGAGGTTGTTTTCTTCTATTTACAAGTTATAGCAGGTCCTTCTTTCCTAGATGTCAGTCTGGTCCTAGTTTGTTTCATCTTGATGGGCCGTCCAACGTTAGTTCATACTCTATCCTAACGCCTAGATTTAGAGTTTTGCGGCCAAAGGGGTGCGTTAACTACGCGTGCTTTTTTCCCCCCGCACCTTTTAAATACTGCTGGTATTTAGAGTTCACAGAATGGCTGTGTTTTCAGTGCGTTAGGCTCCAAAAAGGGAGCGTAGAGCATAATTTAACGCCACTGCAACTCTCGATACCAGCGGTGCTTACGGACGCGGCCAGCTTCAAAAACGTGCTCATGCACGATTCCCCCATAGAAAACAATGGGGCTGTTTGAGCTGAAAAAAAACCTAACACCTGCAAAAAAGCCGCGTTCAGCTCCTAACGCAGCCCCATTGTTTCCTATGGGGAAACACTTCCTACGTCTGCACCTAACACTCTAACATGTACCCCGAGTCTAAACACCCCTAACCTTACACTTATTAACCCCTATTCTGCCGCCCCCGCTATCGCTGACCCCTGCATATAATTTAAAACCCCTAATCTGCCGTTCCGTACACCCCCGCCACCTACATTATCCCTATGTACCCCTAATCTGCTGCCCTAACATTGCCGACCCCTATATTATATTTATTAACCCCTAATCTGCCGCCCCCAACGTCGCCTCCACCTAACTACACTTATTAACCCCTAATCCGCCTCAATAACCCTATAAGAAATAGTATTAACCCCTAATCTGCCCTCCCTAACATTGCCGACACCTAACTTCAAGTATTAACCCCTAATCTGCCGATCGGAGCTCACCGCTACTCTAATAAATTTTTTAACCCCTAAAGCTAATTCTAACCCTAACACCCCCCTAAGTTAAATATTTTATTCTAACAAAATAAATTAACTCTTATTAAATAACTTATTCCTATTTAAAGCTAAATACTTACCTGTAAAATAAACCCTAATATAGCTACAATATAAATTATAATTATATTGTAGCTATTTTAGGATTAATATTTATTTTACAGGCAACTTTGTAATTATTTTAACCAGGTACAATAGCTATTAAATAGTTAATAACTATTTAATAGTTACCTAGTTAAAATAACCAAATTACCTTTAAAATAAATCCTAACCTAAGTTACAATTAAACCTAACACTACACTATCAATTAAATAAATTAAATAAAATACCTCCAATTACCTACAATTAAACTTAACACTACACTATCAATACATTAATTAAATACAATACCTACAAATAACTACAATTAAACTAACTAAAGTACAAAAAATAAAAAAGAACTAAGTTACAAAAAATAAAAAAATATTTACAAACATTAGAAAAATATTACAACAATTTTAAACTAATTACACCTACTCTAAGCCCCCTAATAAAATAACAAAGACCCCCAAAATAAAAAAAATGCCCTACCCTATTCTAAATTAAAAAAGTTCAAAGCTCTTTTACCTTACCAGCCCTTAAAAGGACCTTTTGTGGGGCATGCCCCAAAGAATTCAGCTCTTTTGCCTGTAAAAAAAACATACAATACCCCCCCCAACATTACAACCCACCACCCACATACCCCTAATCTAACCCAAACCCCCCTTAAATAAACCTAACACTAATCCCCTGAAGATCTTCCTACCTTATCTTCACCTCGCCGGGTATCACCGATCGGTCCTGGCTCCGAAATCTTCATCCAACCCAAGCGGGGGCTGGCGATCCATAATCCTGCGGCTGAAGAGGTCCAGAAGAGGCTCCAAAGTCTTCATCCTATCCGGGAAGAAGAGGCGATCCAGACCGGCAACCATCTTGATCCAAGCGGCATCTTCTATCTTCATCCGATGAGGAACGGCTCCATCGTGAAGACCTCCAGCGCGGATCAATCTTCTTCCTCCGACGTCCAACTGAAGAATGACGGTTCCTTTAAGGGACGTCATCCAAGATGGCGTCCCTCGAATTCCGATTGGCTGATAGGATTCTATCAGCCAATCGGAATTAAGGTAGGAAAATTCTGATTGGCTGATGGAATCAGCCAATCAGAATCTAGTTCAATCTGATTGGCTGATCCGATCAGCCAATCAGATTGAGCTTGCATTCTATTGGCTGATCGGAACAGCCAATAGAATGCTAGCTCAATCTGATTGGCTGATTGGATCAGCCAATCGGATTGAACTTGATTCTGATTGGCTGATTCCATCAGCCAATCAGAATTTTCCTACATTAATTCCGATTGGCTGATAGAATCCTATCAGCCAATCGGAATTCGAGGGACGCCATCTTGGATGACGTCCCTTAAAGGAACCGTCATTCTTCAGTTGGACGTCGGAGGATGAAGATTGATCCGCGCTGGAGGTCTTCACGATGGAGCCGTTCCTCATCGGATGAAGATAGAAGATGCCGCTTGGATCAAGATGGTTGCCGGTCTGGATCGCCTCTTCTTCCCGGATAGGATGAAGACTTTGGAGCCTCTTCTGGACCTCTTCAGCCGCAGGATTATGGATCGCCAGCCCCCGCTTGGGTTGGATGAAGATTTCGGAGCCAGGACCGATCGGTGATACCCGGCGAGGTGAAGATAAGGTAGGAAGATCTTCAGGGGCTTAGTGTTAGGTTTATTTAAGGGGGGTTTGGGTTAGATTAGGGGTATGTGGGTGGTGGGTTGTAATGTTGGGGGGGTATTGTATGTTTTTTTTTACAGGCAAAAGAGCTGAATTCTTAAGGGCTGGTAAGGTAAAAGAGCTTTGAACTTTTTTAATTTAGAATAGGGTAGGGCATTTTTTTATTTTGGGGGGCTTTGTTATTTTATTAGGGGGCTTAGAGTAGGTGTAATTAGTTTAAAATTGCTGTAATATTTTTCTAATGTTTGTAAATATTTTTTTATTTTTTGTAACTTAGTTCTTTTTTATTTTTTGTACTTTAGTTAGTTTATTTAATTGTAGTTATTTGTAGGTATTGTATTTAATTAATGTATTGATAGTGTAGTGTTAGGTTTAATTGTAGGTAATTGTAGGTATTTTATTTAATTAATTTATTGATAGTGTAGTGTTAGGTTTAATTGTAACTTAGGTTAGGATTTATTTTACAGGTAATTTTGTAATTATTTTAACTAAGTAACTATTAAATAGTTATTAACTATTTAATAGCTATTGTACCTGGTTAAAATAATTACAAAGTTGCCTGTAAAATAAATATTAATCCTAAAATAGCTACAATATAATTATAATTTATATTGTAGCTATATTAGGGTTTATTTTACAGGTAAGTATTTAGCTTTAAATAGGAATGTTATTTAATAAGAGTTAATTTATTTCGTTAGAATAAAATTATATTTAACTTAGGGGGGTGTTAGGGTTAGGGTTAGAATTAGCTTTAGGGGTTAAAAAATTTATTAGAGTAGTGGTGAGCTCCGTTCGGCAGATTAGGGGTTAATACTTGAAGTTAGGTGTCGGCGATGTTAGAGAAGGCAGATTAGGGGTTAATACTATTTATTATAGGGTTATTGAGGCGGGAGTGAGGCGGATTAGGGGTTAATAACTTTATTATAGTAGCGGTGCGGTCCGCTCGGCAGATTAGGGGTTAATAAGTGTAGGCAGGTGGAGGCGACGTTGAGGGGGGCAGATTAGGGGTTAATAAATATAATATAGGGGTCGGCGGTGTTAGGGGCAGCAGATTAGGGGTACATAAGGATAACGTAGGTGGCGGCGCTTTGCGGTCGGCAGATTAGGGGTTAATTATTGTAGGTAGCTGGCGGCTTCATTGTGGGGGGCAGGTTAGGGGTTAATAAATATAATATAGGGGTCGGCGGTGTTAGGGACAGCAGATTAGGGGTACATAAGGATAACGTAGGTGGCGGTCGGCAGATTAGGGGTTAAAAAAATTTAATAGAGTGGCGGCGATGTGGGGGGACCTCGGTTTAGGGGTACATAGGTAGTTTATGGGTGTTAGTGTACTTTAGAGCACAGTAGTTAAGAGCTTTATGAACCGGTGTTAGCCCAGAAAGCTCTTAACTACTGACTTTTTTCTGCGGCTGGAGTTTGGTCGTTAGATTTCTAACGCTCACTTCAGCCACGACTCTAAATACCGGCGTTAGAAAGATCCCATTGAAAAGATAGGATACGCAATTGACGTAAGGGGATCTGCGGTATGGAAAAGTCGCGGCTGGAAAGTGAGCGTTAGACCCTTTAATGACTGACTCTAAATACCGGCGGTAGCCCAAAACCAGCGTTAGGAGCCTCTAACGCTGGTTTTGACGGCTACCGCCCAACTCTAAATCTGGCCAAGAGTGTTTTGTCCCTGCATGGCTAGCTGGGTTTACAAAGCTTGCTGTGTATATATATATATATATATATATATATATATATATACATACATATATATATACACAGTTGTATGGAAAAGTTTAGGCACCCCTGACAATTTCCATGATTTTTATTTATAAATTATTGGGTGTTTGGATCAGCAATTTCATTTTGATCTATCAAATAACTGAAGCACACAGTAATATTTCAGTAGTGAAATGAGATTTATTGGATTAAAAAAATGTACAATATGCATCAAAACGAAATTAGACAGGTGCATATATTTGGGCACCCCAACAGAAATATTGCATCAATATTTAGTAGAGCCTCCTTTAGCAGAAATAACAGCCTCTAGATGCTTCCTATAGCCTGTAATGAGTGTCTGGATGAAGGTATTTTAGACCATTCCTTTTTGCAAAACATCTCCAGTTCAGTTAGGTTTAATGGTTGACGAGCATGGACAGCCCGCTTCAAATCACCCCACAAATTTTCAATGATATTCAGGTCTGGGGACTGGGATGGCCATTCCAGAACATTGAACTTGTTCCTCTGCAGAAATGCCAGTGTTTTGGATCGTTGTCTTGTTTAAATATCCAGCCCCGGCATAACTTTGTGACTGATTCCTCAACATTATTCTCAAGTATCTGCTGATATTGAGTGGAATCCATGCGACCCTCAACTTTAACGAGATTACCAGTACTGGCACTGGCCACACAGCCCCACAGCATGATGGAACATCCACCAATATTTACTGTGGGTAGCAAGTGTTTGTCTTGGAACGCTGTGTTCTTTTGCCGTGATGCATAACGCCCCTTGTTATGATCAAATAACTCAATCTTTGTTTCATCAGTCCACAGCACCTTCTTCCAAAATGAAGCTGGCTTGTCCAAATGTGCGTTTGCATACCTCAAGCTACTCTGTTTGTTGCGTGTGTGCAGAAAAGGCTTCTTCCGCATCACTCTCCCATACAGCTTCTCCTTGTGCAAAGTGTGCTGAATTGTTGAACGATGCACAGTGACACCATCTGCAGCAAGATGATGTTGGAGGTCTTTGGAGGTGGTCTGCGGGCTGTTTTTGACCGTTCTCACCATCCTTTGCCTCTCCGATATTTTACTTGGCCTCTCACTTCTAGTCTTAACAAGAACTGTGCCTGTGGTCTTCCATTTCCTCACTATGTTTCTCACAGTGGACACTGACAGCTTAAATCTCTGTGATAGCTTTTTGTTTCCTTCCTCTAAACCATAATGTTGAACAATCTTTGTTTTCAGGTCATTTGAGAGTTGTTTTGAGGCCCCCATGTTGCCACTCTTCAGAGGAGAGTTAAAGAGAATAACAACTTGCAAATGGCCACCTTAAATACCTTTTCTCATGATTGGATGCACCTGTCTATGAAGTTCAAGGCTTAGTGGGCTCACCAAATCAATTGTGTGTTCCAATTAATCAGTGCTAGGTACTTACAGGTATTCAAATCAACAAAATGACAAGGGTGGCCAAATTTATTCACCTGTCTAATTTTGTTTTGATGCATATTGCACATTTTCTGTTAATAAACCTCATTTCACTACTGAAATATTACTGTGTCCTTCAGTTATTTGATAGATCAAAATGAAATTGCTGATCCAAACACCCAATTATTTATAAATGAAAATCATGAAAATTGTCAGGGGTGCCTAAACTATTGCATACAACTGTGTGTGTGTATGTATATATATATATATATATATATATATATATATATATATATATATATATATATATATATATATAAAATTACTTTTTTATTATTATTACAGCTACTAGTGTGGAGCCACAAAACAAGACACAGCACATCAGTTTATTAAAGGATGACCCTGCGCAAGACACTGTATCATCTTCTACTTGCATGTCAACGGAAACAAGACACGGTAAGTCTTACAATATTCGTACCTGCCTTTTATATTCTAGAATTTAAAGGGCTATAAAACCACAAAAAAAATTGTGATTCAGACAGCAAACCATTTTTAAAAAGTTTCCGATTTACTTCTATTATCAAATTTGCTTCTTTCCCATGATATTCTGTGTTGAAGAGATACCTAGGTAGGCATCTGGAGCACTACATGGCAGGAAATAGTGCTGTCATCTAGTGCTCTTGCAAATGGATAACATCAGCTAATACGTCTAGTGACACCAGCGTCACTAGGGTACTTCTAAGAGGCGCCAAGGGTAGATATAACACAGTTTAAAACAAAAATATGTACTATAGATAGCAAGGTGTTGTTCAGTGATACATATAGCACCAATATTAAAGTTCTCTAAGAAATGATTGTAAAATAGAAAATAATAAGAGAATAGTAAATTATATTATATATATATATATATATATATATATATATACAAACTGTGTAGTCCAGTAAAAATGGTTCCGTGCAATCTTCAGCAAAGTACAATTGGTAGTTTCCCAGGGTTATATATGATGAGCGATGTATCCAGAAGAGGTAGGCTGCTCCTCCAGGGTGTTGTGCCAAAAACACAGATGATAGATCTAAGAAGAAATAGATAGAGGGCGCCACATAGTGCAGGTCATATAACGATAGAACAATGCAGCAATAGGAACATAAGAATCCTACTCACAAATTGTGGAGCACAGAAGTGCAGTATTCGCAGTCCGGAACCATACGTCGTCCGGTAGACTACAGTAGGAAGATGTTGCCAATTGGGGTCCTCGTCTCACCAGGGAGAGTCCAGGGATATCCAAAGTGATGTGATGAAAGCAGATCAATGTACCAAAGATCCAACTGCAGGTTCAGAGACACTTTATGGAGTGCCAAGGAAAATATTTGGCCAAAGCCAAAAATGATGGTAGGCAGCAAAAGGAGAGTTTAAAAAATTATTAAAAATGTATTAACAATAAAAACAACAGCAACGCGTTTCTCAGTGTACCACACTGTTTCATCAGGCTAAACAAACATACTCTCAGCTGCCATATTTAAAACAAATAGAAGCCAATCAATGATCAGAAAAAATTAACACCCCTAATGGGGCATACCAATATACATATAGTGAAGTCAGTAATACAGAGGTTTGTTTATACAAAGTAAATATATATTGATATAAATCGTGTAAATAATCATTTTCAAAAACAGCAAATTATTCATATTTAAATAATATAATATGAAACGCTACTTAATTTAATTTAAATATATGGAAATGTGGTAATATAGTAAACCCTAAGGAAAACTAAAATGGTATAGGCTTATCTTAGACGAAAATCTGTTTCTGTTAGATAATATTGTTATAATTTCTCCAACATAGGTGTGTCCGGTCCATGGCGTCATCCTTACTTGTGGGATATTCTCTTCCCCAACAGGAAATGGCAAAGAGCCCAGCAAAGCTGGTCACATGATCCCTCCTAGGCTCCGCCTACCCCAGTCATTCTCTTTGCCGTTGTACAGGCAACATCTCCACGGAGATGGCTTAGAGTTTTTTAGTGTTTAACTGTAGTTTTTATTATTCAATCAAGAGTTTGTTATTTTAAAATAGTGCTGGTATGTACTATTTACTCTGAAACAGAAAAGAGATGAAGATTTCTGTTTGTAAGAGGAAAATGATTTTAGCAACCGTTACTAAAATCGATGGCTGTTCCACACAGGACTGTTGAGAGGAATTAACTTCAGTTGAGGGAACAGTGAGCAGAATTTTACTGCTTGAGGTATGACACATTCTAACAAGACAATGTAATGCTGGAAGCTGTCATTTTCCCTATGGGATCCGGTAAGCCATTTTTATTACAGACAATAAATAAGGGCTTCACAAGGGCTTTTTAAGACTGTAGACATTTTCTGGGCTAAATCGATTCATATATAAACATATTTAGCCTTGAGGAATCATTTTAATCTGGGTATTTTGTAAAATAATATCGGCAGGCACTGTTTTGGACACCTTATTCTCTAGGGGCTTTCCCTAATCATAGGCAGAGTCTCATTTTCGCGCCGGTATTGCGCACTTGTTTTTGAGAAGCATGACATGCAGTCGCATGTGTGAGGAGCTCTGATACATAGAAAAGACTTTCTGAAGGCGTCATTTGGTATCGTATTCCCCTTTGGGCTTGGTTGGGTCTCAGCAAAGCAGATACCAGGGACTGTAAAGGGGTTAAAGATAACCCGTTATTTTAAGGGTTAAAGCTTCCAAATTTGGTGTGCAATACTTTTAAGGCTTTAAGACACTGTGGTGAAATTTTGGTGAATTTTGAACAATTCCTTCATACTTTTTCGCAATTGCAGTAATAAAGTGTGTTCAGTTTAAAATTTAAAGTGACAGTAACGGTTTTATTTTAAAACGTTTTTTGTACTTTGTTATCAAGTTTATGCCTGTTTAACATGTCTGAACTACCAGATAGACTGTGTTCTGAATGTGGGGAAGCCAAGGTTCCTTCTCATTTAAATAGATGTGATTTATGTGACACAAAATTTAGAGTAAATGATGCCCAAGATGATTCCTCAAGTGAGGGGAGTAAGCATGGTACTGCATCATCCCCTCCTTCGTCTACACCAGTCTTGCCCACTCAGGAGGCCCCTAGTACATCTAGCGCGCCAATACTCCTTACTATGCAACAATTAACGGCTGTAATGGATAATTCTATCAAAAACATTTTAGCCAAAATGCCCACTTATCAGCGTAAGCGCGACTGCTCTGTTTTAGATAATACTGAAGAGCATGAGGACGCTGATGATATTGTTTCTGAAGGGCCCCTACACCAGTCTGAGGGGGCCAGGGAGGTTTTGTCTGAGGGAGAAATTTCAGATTCAGGGAAAATTTCTCAACAAGCTGAACCTGATGTGATTACATTTAAATTTAAGTTGGAACATCTCCGCGCTCTGCTTAAGGAGGTGTTATCCACTCTGGATGATTGTGAGAATTTGATCATCCCAGAGAAACTATGTAAAATGGACAAGTTCCTAGAGGTCCCGGGGCCCCCAGAAGCTTTTCCTATACCCAAGCGGGTGGCGGACATTGTAAATAAAGAATGGGAGAGGCCCGGTATACCTTTCGTCCCTCCCCCCATATTTAAAAAATTGTTTCCTATGGTCGACCCCAGAAAGGACTTATGGCAGACAGTCCCCAAGGTCGAGGGGGCGGTTTCTACTTTAAACAAACGCACCACTATACCCATAGAAGATAGTTGTGCTTTCAAAGATCCTATGGATAAAAAATTAGAAGGTTTGCTTAAAAAGATGTTTGTTCAGCAAGGTTACCTTCTACAACCAATTTCATGCATTGTCCCTGTCACTACAGCCGCGTGTTTCTGGTTCGATGAGCTAGAAAAGGCGATCACTAGTGATTCTCCTCCTTATGAGGAGATTATGGACAGAATCCGTGCTCTCAAATTGGCTAATTCTTTCACCCTAGACGCCACTTTGCAATTGGCTAGGTTAGCGGCGAAAAATTCTGGGTTTGCTATTGTGGCGCGCAGAGCGCTTTGGTTGAAATCTTGGTCAGCGGATGCGTCTTCCAAGAACAAATTGCTTAACATTCCTTTCAAGGGGAAAACGCTGTTTGGCCCTGACTTGAAAGAGATTATCTCTGATATCACTGGGGGCAAGGGCCACGCCCTTCCTCAGGATAGGTCTTTCAAGGCCAAAAATAAACCTAATTTTCGTCCCTTTCGTAGAAACGGACCAGCCCCAAGTGCTACGTCCTCTAAGCAAGAGGGTAATACTTCTCAAGCCAAGCCAGCCTGGAGACCAATGCAAGGCTGGAACAAGGGAAAGCAGGCCAAGAAACCTGCCACTGCTACCAAGACAGCATGAACTGTTGGCCCCCGATCCGGGACCGGATCTGGTGGGGGGCAGACTCTCTCTCTTCGCTCAGGCTTGGGCAAGAGATGTTCTGGATCCTTGGGCACTAGAAATAGTCTCCCAAGGTTATCTTCTGGAATTCAAAGGGCTTCCCCCAAGGGGGAGGTTCCACAGGTCTCAATTGTCTTCAGACCACATAAAAAAACAGGCATTCTTACATTGTGTAGAAGACCTGTTAAAAATGGGAGTGATTCATCCTGTTCCATTAGGGGAACAAGGGATGGGGTTCTACTCCAATCTGTTCGTAGTTCCCAAAAAAGAGGGAACGTTCAGACCAATCTTAGATCTCAAGATCCTAAACAAGTTTCTCAAGGTTCCATCGTTCAAAATGGAAACCATTCGAACAATTCTTCCTTCCATCCAGGAAGGTCAATTCATGACCACGGTGGATTTAAAGGATGCGTATCTACATATTCCTATCCACAAGGAACATCATCGGTTCCTAAGGTTCGCATTCCTGGACAAGCATTACCAGTTCGTGGCACTTCCTTTCGGATTAGCCACTGCTCCAAGGATTTTCACAAAGGTACTAGGGTCCCTTCTAGCGGTGCTAAGACCAAGGGGCATTGCAGTAGTACCTTACTTGGACGACATTCTGATTCAAGCGTCGTCCCTTCCTCAAGCAAAGGCTCACACGGACATAGTCCTGGCCTTTCTCAGATCTCACGGATGGAAAGTGAACGTAGAAAAGAGTTCTCTATCTCCGTCAACAAGGGTTCCCTTCTTGGGAACAATAATAGACTCCTTAGAAATGAGGATTTTTCTGACAGAGGCCAGAAAAACAAAACTTCTAAACTCTTGTCAAATACTTCATTCCGTTCCTCTTCCTTCCATAGCGCAGTGCATGGAAGTAATAGGTTTGATGGTAGCGGCAATGGACATAGTTCCTTTTGCGCGCATTCATCTAAGACCATTACAACTGTGCATGCTCAGTCAGTGGAATGGGGACTATACAGACTTGTCTCCGACGATACAAGTAAATCAGAGGACCAGAGATTCACTCCGTTGGTGGCTGTCCCTGGACAACCTGTCACAAGGGATGAACTTCCGCAGGCCAGAGTGGGTCATTGTCACGACCGACGCCAGTCTGATGGGCTGGGGCGCGGTCTGGGGACCCCTGAAAGCTCAGGGTCTTTGGTCTCGGGAAGAATCTCTTCTACCCATAAATATTCTGGAACTGAGAGCGATACTCAATGCTCTCAAGGCTTGGCCTCAGCTAGCAAAGGCCAAGTTCATACGGTTTCAATCAGACAACATGACGACTGTTGTGTACATCAACCATCAGGGGGGAACAAGGAGTTCCCTGGCGATGGAAGAAGTGACCAAAATCATTCAATGGGCGGAGACTCACTCCTGCCACCTGTCTGCAATCCACATCCCAGGAGTGGAAAATTGGGAAGCGGATTTTCTGAGTCGTCAGACATTACATCCGGGGGAGTGGGAACTCCATCCGGAAATCTTTGCCCAAATTACTCAACTGTGGGGCATTCCAGACATGGATCTGATGGCCTCTCGTCAGAACTTCAAGGTTCCTTGCTACGGGTCCAGATCCAGGGATCCCAAGGCGACTCTAGTAGATGCACTAGTAGCACCTTGGACCTTCAAACTAGCTTATGTATTCCCGCCGTTTCCTCTCATCCCCAGGCTGGTAGCCAGGATCAATCAGGAGAGGGCATCGGTGATCTTGATAGCTCCTGCGTGGCCACGCAGGACTTGGTATGCAGATCTGGTGAATATGTCATCGGCTCCACCATGGAAGCTACCTTTGAGACGAGACCTTCTTGTTCAAGGTCCGTTCGAACATCCGAATCTGGTCTCACTCCAACTGACTGCTTGGAGATTGAACGCTTGATCTTATCAAAGCGAGGGTTCTCAGATTCTGTTATTGATACTCTTGTTCAGGCCAGAAAGCCTGTAACCAGAAAAATTTACCACAAAATATGGAAAAAATATATCTGTTGGTGTGAATCTAAAGGATTCCCTTGGGACAAGGTAAAAATTCCTAAGATTCTATCCTTTCTTCAAGAAGGATTGGAGAAAGGATTATCTGCAAGTTCCTTGAAGGGACAGATTTCTGCCTTGTCTGTGTTACTTCACAAAAAGTTGGCAGCTGTGCCAGATGTTCAAGCCTTTGTTCAGGCTCTGGTTAGAATCAAGCCTGTTTACAAACCTTTGACTCCTCCTTGGAGTCTCAACTTAGTTCTTTCAGTTCTTCAGGGGGTTCCGTTTGAACCCTTACATTCCGTTGATATTAAGTTATTATCTTGGAAAGTTCTGTTTTTGGTTGCAATTTCTTCTGCTAGAAGAGTTTCAGAATTATCTGCTCTGCAGTGTTCTCCTCCTTATCTGGTGTTCCATGCAGATAAGGTGGTTTTACGTACTAAACCTGGTTTTCTTCCGAAAGTTGTTTCTAACAAAAACATTAACCAGGAGATAGTCGTGCCTTCTTTGTGTCCGAATCCAGTTTCAAAGAAGGAACGTTTGTTGCACAATTTGGATGTTGTTCGCGCTCTAAAATTCTATTTAGATGCTACAAAGGATTTTAGACAAACATCTTCCTTGTTTGTTGTTTACTCTGGTAAAAGGAGAGGTCACAAAGCAACTTCTACCTCTCTCTCTTTTTGGATTAAAAGCATCATCAGATTGGCTTATGAGACTGCCGGACGGCAGCCTCCTGAAAGAATCACAGCTCATTCCACTAGGGCTGTGGCTTCCACATGGGCCTTCAAGAACGAGGCTTCTGTTGATCAGATATGTCGGGCAGCGACTTGGTCTTCACTGCACACTTTTACCAAATTTTACAAGTTTGATACTTTTGCTTCTTCTGAGGCTATTTTTGGGAGAAAGGTTTTGCAAGCCGTGGTGCCTTCCATTTAGGCGACCTGATTTGCTCCCTCCCTTCATCCGTGTCCTAAAGCTTTGGTATTGGTTCCCACAAGTAAGGATGACGCCGTGGACCGGACACACCTATGTTGGAGAAAACAGAATTTATGTTTACCTGATAAATTACTTTCTCCAACGGTGTGTCCGGCCCACGGCCCGCCCTGGTTTTTTAATCAGGTCTGATAATTTATTTTCTTTAACTACAGTCACCACGGTATCATATGGTTTCTCCTATGCAAATATTCCTCCTTTACGTCGGTCGAATGACTGGGGTAGGCGGAGCCTAGGAGGGATCATGTGACCAGCTTTGCTGGGCTCTTTGCCATTTCCTGTTGGGGAAGAGAATATCCCACAAGTAAGGATGACGCCGTGGACCGGACACACCGTTGGAGAAAGTAATTTATGAGGTAAACATAAATTCTGTTTTGTACTAATGGTCTATTAGTTAAGGGGTATGAAATAATCCTAATACTTTTTGAAAAGTAAAAATAAACAATTTCAAACATGTATAAAATACGGATTGCTATTGCAACAATATGTTCGTGGTGAGGGGGAGTGGACAAACCCCAAGATTGGTGATGCAAATTCTAATAGTGGTGAATCGATTAAACAGATTCCCTAGCATCGCAGTTAGAGATTAAAAGTTAAAGAAACTATTATCGGCAGAACTACTGACAAAAGAGATTCAGTAATGTTCAAAAAAGACAAATATGATGTAGTTTAAACATAGACGTTCCCTGTTTCCATAGTAACAATAGTGTGTTAATTTTATAGAGAGAGTGATGTCAGTAAGGGGCATGGCTAATTACGCTGCATGTAGATATGACCCATCGCGAAACAATAAAGAACCAACACTATGTTTATTAGCCATGAAATTAAGTGATGAAGTGTCTAGAATAGAGGTGGTGCATAAATTTAAGCCATCCCGAGTATTTAGGGTGAATAATGTGGCGAGTAACAAATATACAGAGGGACGTGAGTCCGGACAAGGGAGGGGTGTGTGTGATGATCGGCCAATAGCGTGCGTATATTATGTAAACATAAAAGCGTGGGTCCTAACCTAGGAAAGTACAACAGCCAATCACTAAGGCTTGTCTACTGGGAACAATCTAGAAGGGTGTGTGATAATCGGCCAGTGGCGTGTGTGTCTCATGTAAACATAGAGGCGTGGATTCTAACTTAGGATTCAGTTTACTCCCACATCACATCTATTTGTCTTAATGCCTATTTTATTTATTCTCACATATTATTATACACATGGTAATTTATATATACCCTATCCCCACCTCCTTTTGGCCCCTTTCCCCCTGACCGGCTACCGATATTATGGGAACTTTCCACTTTCCATTTATACCATTGACATAGCTCTTAGCAGATAAGCGTCAATGATTGGCTGATTTAACTTCCCTAAGTTAGAATCCACGCCTCTATGTTTACATGACACACACACGCCACTGGCCGATTATCACACACCCTTCTAGTTTGTTCCCAGTAGACAAGCCTTAGTGATTGGCTGTTGTACTTTCCTAGGTTAGGACCCACGCTTTTATGTTTACATAATATACGCACGCTATTGGCCGATCATCACACACACCCCTCCCTTGTCCGGACTCACGTCCCTCTGTATATTTGTTACTCGCCACATTATTCACCCTAAATACTCGGGATGGCTTAAATTTATGCACCACCTCTATTCTAGACACTTCATCACTTAATTTCATGGCTAATAAACATAGTGTTGGTTCTTTATTTTTTCGCGATGGGTCATATCTACATGCAGCGTAATTAGCCATGCCCCTTACTGACATCACTCTCTCTATAAAATTAACACACTATTGTTACTATGGAAACAGGGAACGACTATGTTTAAACTACATCACATTTGTCTTTTTTGAACATTACTGAATCTCTGTTGTCAGTAGTTCTGCCGATAATAGTTTCTTTAACTTTTAATCTCTAACTGCGATGCTAGGGAATCTGTTTAATCGATTCACCACTATTAGAATTTGCATCACCAATCTTGGGGTTTGTCCACTCCCCTTCACCACGAACATATTGTTGCAATAGCAATCCGTATTTTATACATGTTTGAAATTGTTTATTTTTACTTTTCAAAAAGTATTAGGATTATTTCATACCCCTTAACTAATAGACCATTAGTACAAATTATAACAATATTATCTAACAGAAACAGATTTTCGTCTAAGATAAGCCTATACCATTTTAGTTTGCCTTAGGGTTTACTATATTACCACATTTCCATATATTTAAATTAATTTAAGTAACGTTTCATATTATATTATTTAAATATGAATAATTTGCTGTTTTTGAAAATGATTATTTACACGATTTATATATATATGCGCTTCGCAGCAGGCTGGAGCCCGGTTTTCCTCTCAGAGTGCAGTGAATGTCAGAGGGATGGGAAGAGAGTATTGCCTATTTGAATTCAATAGTCTTCCTTCTACGGGATCTATTTCATAGGTTCTCTGTTATCGGTCGTAGAGATTCATCTCTTACCTCCCTTTTCAGATCGACGATATACTCTTATATACCATTACCTCTACTGATTCTTGTTTCAGTACTGGTTTGGCTATCTACTATATGTAGATGAGTGTCTTAGGGTAAGTAAGTCTTATTTTTTATGACACTCTAAGCTATGGTTGGGCACTTTCTATGTAAAGTTCTAAATATATGTCTTTAAACTTATATTTGCCATGATTCAGGATAATCAGTATTCCTTTAAAATCCAGACTGTCAGTTTCATTATTTGGGATAATGCATTTTAATTCAATTTATTTTTCTTTACCTTGAAAATTTTCATTTGATCATTTTTCCCTGTGTGCTGTTAGGCTCGCGGGGGCAGAAAATGATTCTTTTTATTGCGTCATTCTTGGCGCAGACTTTTTTGTGGGCGCCGGTTCTGGCATCAGAGGTTGTGGCGTCATACTTGGCGCCAAAAATATGGGCGTTGTATTTAGCGCCAATAATGTGGGCGTCATATTTGGCGCCAAAAAATGTGGGTGTATTTTTTGTTCCACTTTTTTTCCTCACATTATTTAAACCTCACTTTTTTATTGCTTCTGGTTTCTAGAAGCTTATTATTTTGCATTCTTTTCCCATTCCTGAAACTGTCATTTAAGGAATTTGATAATTTTGCTTTAAATATTGTTTTTTTCTATTACATTTTGCAAGATTTCACTGTTCCTGTTTCAAAACGATCTAAGGGATTCCTGTTGACTGAGTTCAGTCCTACCAAAGCTAAGTTCATTTATTTTAAATGTTATGAATGTTTATCTTTAGCTATGGTTTGTAATAAGTTATCATGATAAACTTTTACATGCAGAATCCATTAGTATTTATGCTTTATATATTGCTATTCTTTTTACATCTTATGTACAAGAAATATTTAGAAGATTTATAAGAATATTTTTCTGATTCTATTTTAAAGGCTTTGTCTGACATCGTGCCTTTTTTTTTTTTTTTAAATTTTAAAGTTTTTTTATTGATCGTTGTAAAGTAACAGAAAACGTCATTTGGGAGACACAGCTCCCATACAATGCGATTAGTAATATTTACAAGTTTTATATAGATAACATAACATCGATCTATAACTACTTCCAAGTTCAAGCTGATTTAGCTATTTCAGCCCTAAGCAGAATAACAAAAAACAAAACAAAAAAAAAAAAAAGCAAAAACATAAAGAAGCAAAAAGGAGCGACAGAAAAAACCTTGCAGAGAAAGATTACTCCTCTTTTAATTCTAAACTAATTCGATTATTCTTATATAAGATCGTCTACAGAAACTTGTTATGTTCCTATCTAAATACCTCAGCTGTTCAATCTCTTCAAGGTGTGTTATTTACCACTTCTAGCTATTTCTGGGGTACCCCCTTACTCTTACTACATATGTCTGAGCGAATTTCTAATAAATGAGATTATTCTGCTGGTTCCTAATTCTGAGCAGTTACCATTCCTTGTTATGGGTGACAAACAATCCAACCTATACTGAGGGCTAGGAATTATCCATGTCAAGTGGGAGGGAGGTGGGGGAGGGAGAAGAAAAAAAAAAAAAAAAAAAAAAAGGGGGGGGGGGGAAGAGAAGGAAAAAAGTAGTGGGATAAAGATAGAAGACCAACCATTCCCTTCTTTCCTAACATAGCCAGCTTCTAGGAAACCGACTCCGTTCTATTTGTTGTTGGAACCAAGAGGAAGAATTAAAATGTCGCACTACCTGTTTTTGTACATTGACATCGTGCCTTCTAATAAAATTTTTAGGTCTTTTTCAAACTTCTTTTTTAATTATTGAAGTTTCAAATGACCAACAACATACTGATTTATCCTTCTCTGATGATGTTTTTTTCTCATTCAGAATTTTCTTCATCAGATATTGACACTTAACAAATCTACTTTTTTTTTTTTTTTTTTAATTAAAGTACATTTGTTCTTTGTTGAAAAGGTGTTGATTATTTTGGATATTAAGGTAACTAGTTCTATTTCAAGACTAGCTAACACTATTTCTGCTTATTTATTCTTCTGTGTTTTCAGAGGTTTTTTCCAGTTTCTCATACTAGGGAATTGAATAGGCTGAGAATTTTCTTTTATTCCTTCTTCAAAGGTTTTAAACTATATTCTTTGCCGGCAATTAAATTCAATTTGGAGGGTTCTCCAATTTATTGGGGCTATCTCTACTCCTACTAATTATGCTATCGTTTCTATAGCAAAATAGTATTTATTTTCCTTTAGATGGTTGTATCTTTTTTATGGAAAATTATTTAGTTTCAGGTACTTTTCTTGGACCTGTGATTTATTTTGTTGATGTTGCAATTGCTTCATTTTTTCTGTTTACTTTAAGATCAAGTATCAGATTATGATTTATTTTAGCATTGTTAAAAGAGACAACATTTACTAGACTAGGTGCTGTTGCATTTGTCTTGTTGTTTTGCATTTATTGATTATGCAAGTCCAGTGTATTGACTGGTCCTTTAACTGGACTATCATGCTAATAATTTCATTTGTGTCTTCATTTTATTGAATATTTTCGCAAATGAGGTTTAATCTATGTCTTTAGCTGTTTTAGCTAGAAGAATTTTGTGATTTCTAAAAATCCATATTTCTTTGGTTTTAAGATAATCAATTATTTGTTTTATAATTGGGTTCAATTTTTAAACTGTTACTCTGGGCTTCAAGATTGAGTTCTAAGACTAACAGGCCCATTTATCAAGCTCCGTATGGAGCTTGAAGGGCCGTGTTTCTGGCGAGTCTTCAGACTCGCCAGAAACACAAGTTATGAAGCAGCGGTCTAAAGACCGCTGCTTCATAACCCTGTCCGCCTGCTCTGAGCAGGCGGACAGGAACCGCCGGAAATCAACCCGATCGAATACGATCGGGTTGATTGACAGCTCCCTGCTGGCGGCCGATTGGCCGCGAGTCAGCAGGGGGCGGCGTTGCACCAGCAGCTCTTGTGAGCTGCTGGTGCAATGTTAAATGTGGAGAGCGTATTGCTCTCCGCATTTAGCGAGGTCTTGCGGACCTGATCCGCAGTGTCGGATCAGGTCCGCAAGCCCTTTGATAAATGGGCCCCTAAAACTTTAAGCTTATATTAGTTTGGTTGTTCTTATTAAGGAACGAATTCCTGAATTCTTTCCCAAGTAACATGTTTTTAATTGGAAATTTTTCAGTTCGAAATCAGCTCCCTAAAATTGCAATGTACGTGCCGTATTCCAGCTTGGCTGGTAAGGGGCAGGTTGAGACTTTTTTTGAAATTTATTTGGTTCTATTCGTTCCAAATTTCTTTGATTTTATTCCAGTAAGGCTAACACTTTCTTTAAGTGTGTTTCGGTCCTATATATTTTGGGTACTGTTGAAGCATGGCTGATCACCCGTGGGGTTCGAGCGCTGCTCAGACCTGGAATCTTCTGGGGTATTTCTTCCAGTTCCATTTTTAGGAACTGGGTTTTGGAGTTTTATTCAAATTATTCTGCCTTTTTTTGGTCAGTGATAGCATTATTTGTTTTCATTAGATACAATAAATGCATATTTTCATTTTTCTGTTTTCATTCAGATTATTTTCTGAGGATGCGGAATCTCATATGATTCACTTTGTTCTTCCAGGACATAGTTAGAGGATTTTTTTTTTCAAAAGCTCTTGATTCCTCACACAAGGGTCACCTTTTTTAGGTTTCCAGATAGTTTGTGTCACTGTCTTTGTCTCTATCAGACAAGGGACAGTTTTATTGGGTTCCGTCTGTCGGTACCTTTAGTCTCTATTATTTCCTTCAGTTGCTATATATGCATAGAAGTTTTATGTTTTATGGCCACAGCATTGGATTCAATTCCCTTTGCTCATTTTCAATAGAAAGAACCTTTCCAGTCTTTTATGCTGAATTATGGTGCAGGGATTCTAGGATTTCGCATTTTTAAATCTTCGAATCCTAATATTTATCTCTCTTGATTTGGTGGTTAAGATCACCATCATTTAGTTCTACAGGTCTCTTCGTTTCTTTCAACCTGGACCATGATCTCTACAGATGTGAGTCTTTTTGGTTGGGAGGCTGTCTGAGGATCTCTGTCAGCACAAGGGGTTTGGAAATCTCAGGAGGCGAGATTACCATTTGATATTTTAGAACTCCGTGCATCTCAGAGTTTTTTTCAGTTAGTTTCTTTTTGAAGAAGAGACGTTTATTGTTTTTCAGACAATGTCACAACTATGGTGTATGTCAATCATCAGGGTAGGACTATCAGTCCTTAGGCTGTGACAGAAGTGTCTCGGATATTAGCTTGGGCTAAATCCAGCTCCTATCTAAATTCTGTTAATCAAGTTTTACATCCGGGAGAATGGTCTTTCATACCCATATATGTTTTTCAATTTTTCAGATGTGAGCATTTCTAGAAATAGATTTGTTGGCATCTTATCTGAATAAAGAACTTCCCAGGGGCCTATTCAGGTCCGGGGATCCTCAGGCGGAAGTAGTGTATGCATTGACATTCCTTTGGAATTATCTTTTTGCCTATTTCTTTCCGCCTCTAGTTCTTCTTCCAAAGTAATTTCCAAAATTCTTATGGAGTATTTGTTTGTTCTGCTGGTGGCTCCAGCATGGCCTCTCAGGTTTTGGTATGCGGATCTCATTCGGATGGCCAGTTGCCAACCTTGGACACTTCCGTTTAAACCAGACCTTCTTTCTCAAGGCCCATTTTTTCCATCAGGATCTCAAATCATTAGATTTGAAGGGATGGAGATTGAACGCTTGATCTTTAGTCATAGAGGTTTCTCTGACTCATTGATTAATACTATGTTTCAGGCTCGTAAATCTGTCTCTAGAAAGATTTATTATTGAGTCTGGAAGACCTACTTTTCTTGGCATTCTTTTAAAATTCATAGAATTTTATTATTTTTTCAGGTTGGTTTGGATAAGGTTTTGTCTTCAGTTCTTTGATAGGACAAATCTCTACTCTTTCTGTTCTTTTTTCACAGAAAGATTGCTAATCATCCTGATATTCATTGTTTTGTACAGTCTTTGGTCCGTATCAAGCCTGTCATTAATTCAATCTCTCCTCTTTGGAGTCTCAATTTGGTGCTGAGGGCTTTACAGGCTCCTCCGTTGGAAACTATGCATTCTCTGAACATTAATTACTTTCTTGGAAAAGTATTGTTCCTTTTGGTTATTTCTTCTGCTAGAAGAGTTTTTGAGTTATCTGCTCTTTTTTGTGAATATCCTTTTCTGATTTTTCATCAGGATAAGGCAGTGTTACTTCCTAATATTCATCATTTTGTTCAGGTTTTGATTCGTATCAAACCTGTCATTGAGCCAATTTCTCCTCCTTTGAGTCTTAATTTGGTTCTGAAGGCTTTTCAGGCTCTTCTATTTGAGCATTTGCTTGCTCTGGACATTATTTACTTTCATCTCTTCAGCTAGAACAGTTTTTGAATTATCTGTTCTTTCTGTGAATCTCTTTTTTCTGATTTTTTCATCAGGATAAGGTGGTTTTTGCTGTCCTCATTTCAATTCTTACCTAAAGTTGTAAATTCTAACAAACATTAGGGAGGAATTATTGTTTTCCTAAAACTTCTTTGGTGAGATTTCTTTCTTTGGATATGGTAAGAGTTTTTGAAATTCTATGTTGAAGCTATTCAGATTTCAGATAGACTTCTAGTCTATTTTTTTTATCTTTTCTGGTTTTAGGAAGGTCAAAAGGCTTCTGCCATTTATTTGGCATCTTGCTTAAACTTTTGATTCATCATGCTTATTTGGAGTCGGGTGGATTCCCGCCTCGGAGGATTACGGCTCATTCTACTAGGTAAGTTTCTACTTCCTGGGCTTTTTAAGAATGAAGCTTCTGTTGATCAGATTTGCAAAGCAATGACTTGGTCTTCTTTGCATTCTTTTACTATGTTCTACCATTTTGATGTTTTCTCTTCTTTAGAAGCAGTTTTGGTAGAATGGTACTTCAGGCAGCTTTTTCAGTTTGATTCTTCTGCTTATATTTTCAGTTTTTTTCATTATAAAAATTGAAACTTTTTTGATTTGGGTAGTGGATTAATTTTTCAGCGGAATTGGCTGTCTTTATTTTATCCCTCCCTCTCTAGTGACTCTTGCGTGGAAGTTCCACATCTTGGGTATTTGCTATCCCATACGTCACTAGCTCATGGACTCTTGCTAATTACATGAAAGAAAACATAATTTATGTAAGAACTTACCTGATAAATTAATTTCTTTCATATTAGCAAGAGTCCATGAGGCCCACCCTTTTTTGTTGTGGTTATGATTTTTTTGTATAAAGCACAATTATTCCAATTCCTTATTTTTTGATGCTTTCGCTCCTTTCTTATCACCCCACTTCTTGGCTATTCGTTAAACTGAATTGTGGGTGTGGTGAGGGGTGTATTTATAGGCATTTTAAAGTTTGGGAAACTTTGCCCCTCCTGGTAGGAATGTATATCCCATACGTCACTAGCTCATGGACTCTTGCTAATATGAAAGAAATGAATTTATCAGGTAAGTTCTTACATAAATTATGTTTTTTGAAAATGATTATTTACACGATTTATATCAATATATATTTACTTTGTATAAACAAACCTCTGTATTACTGACTTCACTATATGTATATTGGTATGCCCCATTAGGGGTGTTAATTTTTTCTGATCATTGATTGGCTTCTATTTGTTTTAAATATGGCAGCTGAGAGTATGTTTGTATAGCCTGATGAAACAGTGTGGTACACTGAGAAACGCGTTGCTGTTGTTTTTATTGTTAATACATTTTTAATAATTTTTTAAACTCTCCTTTTGCTGCCTACCATCATTTTTGGCTTTGGCCAAACATTTTCCTTGGCACTCCACAAAGTATCTCTGCAACCTGCAGTTGGATCTTGGGTACATTGATCTGCTTTCATCACATCACTTTGGATATCCCTGGACTCTCCCTGGTGAGACGAGGACCCCAATTGGCAACATCTTCCTACTGTAGTCTACCGGACGACGTATGGTTCCGGACTGCGACTACTGCACTTCTGTGCTCCACAATTTGGAGAGGCCAGGTTTTCATAATAGCAGAACCAGTGCACAGGAATCGGTTTATGGGATAGAGCAGGTTAGTAACGATGATGTTACTGATCAGTAGATTACTTCACCTGTGCACTGGTTCAGCTATAATGAAATCCTGGCCTGTTGGAGGTACTTGAAGAACGTTGAGAAACACTGATATAATGCTACAGAAATGGGCTGGCTCCTAAGCATATGTCTCTACTTTTCAACAAAAGATACCATGAGAACGTAGAAAAATTGATAAGAGAAGTAAATTAGAAAGTTGTTTAAAATTACAAAATGTTTTTTTTTGTTTCATATCAGTTTGTTTTTGTTTCTCTCTCTTTCTTTTATACCCAAAAAATGTATCCAAGCATCAGTGGGATTTAACAATTTAAATTATTTTAACCGTTATCCACTACAGTCTCTACTATTTCCTTTGTAGTCGTTTTGAGAGAGTTTTAGGGAATTCACTGTATGGAATAACATATGTACTGGAGAAACCTTTGTGAATCACCTTCACACTTGTGAATGAAGTTGTATATTTTTATGTATTGCATTATAGATACCATAGACAAAATAGTCAGTCAACCACAGAACGCACCTCTGCAAACCACTCTGGCCGCTACTTGTAAGACTTCAACACAGGATTGCTCCTCATCCATAACTTGTGAACCTACTAATGGTAATGTCTGTTAACCATCCTTGTTTTAGTCTTAGACTAAGGATGGGGCTAATGAAGCAAACATTTTTGGTTAATGTTGGTAGTTTGTTAGTGTCTATTTTGAGTCTTTTCCTAGACCATCTTTTTGGAACCAGTAGTGTCCAATTTAAAGCCTTGAGTTCCTGTGTGGCTGCACTGTGCTGTATGTGTATAGCTAAAACACTTTCTTTAATTAGAGCGCAACTCTGTATGTTAAGACCAGGGGTTTTCAAACCTGTCTTTAGGCCTCACAGGCCAGATTTTCAGGATCACTTTGGCTGAAAGCAGGTTAATAAGCATGTTTTACTAAGCTGATTATTTCACAAGTGCTCCAGTTTAGATATCTTGAAAATCTGGCCTTTTAGGGAGGCCTGAGGACAGGTTCTAAATCCCCTGGTTTAGACCAAGGGGTAGATTTAACAAGCAGTGGATGCTGCAATCTACCCCCGAAGTTTTAGGTCCACATGAAACTCAAGTTAGGAAGCAGCGGTCGTAAGACCGCTGCTCCTTAACTCATCATCTGCCTCTGAGGTGGCAGATTGCAATCATCCCGATCAGATACGATCGGGATGATTAACACCCCCTGCTAGCAGCCGCAAATCTGCTTGGGGCGGCATTGCACAAGCATTTCACTAGAAATGCTTTTGCAATGATAAATGCAGACAGCGTATGTTGTCAGTGTTTAGCTATCTCGGGCGGACATGATCCGCTACAGTGGATCATGTCCGTCCTGACATTTCTTAAATCAACCCTCAAGTGTAAATAACTAATAATCTGAGATCAACCCTGCAGAAATGTAAAAAAAATTGAGGCAGAATATATACATTACAGATTATTGAAATGTTTTATTTAAAGGTGACTGAACTCAGACACAAATTAAAACAGATCAGAGTAACAATCCTGTTCTTTATAGGTGACAGAATTCCCCAAACACGCATAACTAATCTGATAGACACAAACAAATTTGACAAGGGCATTATAAAGGCAAACTCCTCTTATTTCAAATATAATTTTGAGAGTATATATCACTCTAATTTCTGCATCATCTGGTTCTGAGGAGTGGTGCTAGCATTGGTTTCAATCATGCAAGAACTGTTGGAACAGTGTTACACAAAAAAAATGCTTGGGTAGCACTCTGTGCCCAGACTAATGTAGAGGCAGGAAATGTGTCATTTAAAATATAACTTTTATTGATTCATTTTAAAAGATAGGAAAACCACATACAAAATTAAAATCCCTATCAGAGATAATTGTGCCGATATTCCAGTGGTGTCTCACTGATTAATACAATACAGCCTTCTTCTATTTATATGATATTTCTGAGACACTGTGGTTGACTAATTTGGAGTAACCACTGTATTTACTTATCGGCTACAAGCAGTTCTTCACAGTAATAATTACTCATGCGGGTTAGGGAATTAAAAAGTTAATTACATACCACTGATAGGGTATGTTCATATTCTAATGTCCTCATAATCCCTTACTCCCAAGTAAATCTTTGTCACCTGTTTCGGAATATATTCCATAACCGTTATATTATTGATGCTTGCAAAATACTCTGTATATGACATAAATATTTTTCAATTATATAGGGAATACTCTGTAAAATGTTTTACCTGTATTGGAGTTTATTTCTTAACAGGTATATATTCCCGCTGTATAGGAAATACTTCTATAAATAATTTCCAAGGCTTATCTCTGATCCCAAATTCTGGCTTTTTTTGAAGATTGGGGTTCTGTATATTGTAATACTTATACATTTTCAAATTGACTCATTGGTTTATTTCAAATAGTATCAAACAACCTGTTATCAAGTGTTTTTTCTTTTTTTTTTTTATGCTGAGTTGTAAATGAGATATTAATTCGTACTATTGTCTTTCATCTTTTATAGTTTGTAATATAGGCATAAATGAGGTGTTTATATGCACTCTTATATTTATTCACTCATAGTGAGGGTATGATTACTGCAGGTTTGAATACATTTAAATATAGAATGTGTATTTTTCCTTAATTATAGCATTGGTTCAGTAGTGTTTTTACTTTACTCCTCTAGTGCTTGAGCACTGTATATTGTTTCATTGTGAACAAATTGCAGGATTATACTATGTTCACTCACTCATTTAGCCTGCTTCACCTGTAGGTTGCTATTATTTAGTTTGTTAGTGCCGTATATTAGAATTTATGGTGTGTTAATCGCTCCTTGCTTCACCCATGTTTTTATGCATATGATTCACTGAATCTCTGAAAGTTAACTGTGCTTATATATTTTGAGCACTTATGTCCGTACTCATGCAATATGCAAACGTTAGTCAAGGTTGTTAGTCTCTGAAAGTTAAAGGGACACTGAACCCAAATTTTTTCTTTTGTGATTCAGATAGAGCATGACATTTTAAGCAACTTTCTAATTTACTCCAATTATCAAATTTTCTTCATTCTCTTGGTATCTTTATTTGAAATGCAAGAATGTAAGTTTAGATGCCGGCCCATTTTTGGTGAACAACCTGGGTTGTTCTTGCTGATTGGTGGATAAATTCATCCACCAATAAAAAAAGTGCTGTCCAGAGTCTGAACCCAAAAAAAAAGCTTAGATACAGTTTTTTTCAAATAAAGATAGCGAGAGAACGAAGAAAATTTGATAATAGGAGTAAATTAGAAAGTTGCTTAAAATTGCACACTCTATCTGAATCACAAAAGAAAAAAAATTGGGTTCAGTGTCCCTTTAACTGTAGTTGTATATTTTGAGCACTTATGTCCGTACTCGTGCAGTATGCAGACGTGAGTCAAAGTTGCTTATTTACTTATACATAATTGAATATTTTCTTATGAATTACCAGTACTTGTATATCTTCAGCACTCACACAAGTATTTATTCAAAATGCGAACGTTAATCTATGCAAAAGTTGTGTATTTTATTGTATAGTTAAGTTAATGATTTAAGATCCTGATGGAAAAACGGCCCTCGAGACAGAAGGTCTGGTCTTAAAGGAAGTGGCCAAGGTTGGCAACTGGATATCCGGACAAGATCTGCATACCAGAACCTGTGAGGCCATGCTGGTGCTACCAGAAACACAAACGATTGTTCCATGATGATTTTGGAAGAAGAACTAGAGGCGGGAAGATCTAAATGGGCATAAGGATCGTTGGTTGAATATCTAAGAATATATTTCTGTCCATTAAGGCTTAATGGACAGAAATATATTCTTAGATATTCAACCAACAATCTTTATGCCCATTCTATTTAGATTTGTATTGAAGTTATATATAATATTATATTTGTATGGATAGTTTATCTATCACATAATAGTAATCGTGTCTGTAACTATTATTACATATGTGACATCCCTCCCGTATCTAGGTCTTGCAATGCTATTCAATATTATTAATTTTGGCAATTTCCATTGATTTTCTATATACTTTGCAAGTCCCAATCTGGATGAATATGTATCTCACTACGTATATTGACATTAGATGCATAAACAAATAAACATATGGGGCTCTATTTAACAAACTCCGTATGGAGCTTGATGGCCCGTGTTTCTGGCCGCTGCTCCATAACCTGTCCGCCTGCTCTGAGCAGGCGGACACGCATCGCCACAATACAACCCGATCGAGTACGATCGGGTTGATTGACACCCACCTGCTGGCGGCCCATTGGCCGCGATTCTGCAGGGGGCGGCGTTGCACCAGCAGCTCTTGTGAGCTGCTGGTGCAATGCTGAATACGGCGATCGTATTGCTCGCCGTATTCAGCGAGGTCTGGCGGACCTGATCCGCAGTGTCGGATCAGGTCCGCCAGACCTTGATAACTATAGGCCATGGTCTCCTATCAATACTTGTGTTTTTTTTGTTTTGTAACGTTATTTGCTTGTATGCTTTTTATGTCTAACTTATCAGCCTCATCATGGAAATTATATTTTGCAACATATATTGCTGTTCAAATTTAAACAGGTTACAAACAAGCTAACTCTCGTATTTGAGGCTTTCAATACTTCCCAATTTTATTAGCTTGTAGCGCTGTCTCCTAAATGATTGCAGAAACTCTTATTGTTTTAGCACAATTATTCTGATAATTTAAAATAACGAACATTGGGACCATGAGTCCATTTGAAAATGTATAAGTATTACAATATACAGAACTCCAATCTCCAAAACTAAGCCAGAATTTGAGATCAGAGATAAGCCTTGGAAATTATTTATAGAAGTATTTCCTATACAGCGGGAATATATACCTGTTAAGAAATAAACTCCAATACAGGTTAAACAACAGAGTATTCCCTATATAATTGAAAAATATTTGTCATATACAGAGTATTTTCCAAACATCAGTAATATAACGGTTATGGAATATATTCCGAAACAGGTGACAAAGATTTACTTGGGAGTAAGGGATTATGAGGACATTAGAATATGAACATACCCTATCAGTGGTATGTAATTAACTTTTTAATTCCCAAACGCGCATGAGTAATTATTACTGTGAAGAACTGCTTGTAGCCGATAAGTAAATACAGCGGTTACTCCAAATTAGTCAACCACAGTGTCTCAGAAATATCATATAAATAGAAGAAGGCTGTATTGTATTAATCAGTGAGACACCACTGGAATATCGGCACAATTATCTCTGATAGGGATTTTAATTTTGTATGTGGTTTTCCCATCTTTTAAAAGGAATCAATAAAAGTTATATTTTAAATGACACATTTCC
This sequence comes from Bombina bombina, assembly GCF_027579735.1. Lineage (NCBI taxonomy): Eukaryota > Metazoa > Chordata > Amphibia > Anura > Bombinatoridae > Bombina > Bombina bombina. The sequence goes on along the minus strand of NC_069503.1, from coordinate 476,217,152 downwards.
TGCCTCTACATTAGTCTGGGCACAGAGTGCTACCCAAGCATTTTCTTTTTGTGGAACACTGTTCCAACAGTTCTTGCATGCATAACTAATCTGTAACCAAGCTTGATGCAGAATATATATTGACATTTTTTTTTAAATATGGTTTAGCAAAAGTGTTTTAACTTCTGAGTGTATTCACTTTTTAGTTAAACGTCTATTCGGTAGTACTTATTTATTATTAGTGTTTATTTGTCTGTTAACTGAAGTTTACATGTATTTTATTAGTGATTATTGAAATGTTTTTCTTTAAAGGTGACAGAACTGAGACACAAATAAAAAAAGATCAAAGAAACGATCTTGTTCCTGTCGATTTGTCTTTAACATCAAAGTATAAATCGGTCAATCCTGTTCAAGGTAATTTAAATAGACAGAACTCCTAAACTGTAACGAAGCTTGGTGCAGAATATACTGTAAATTATTTTTTTTATATAATTCAGCAAGTTTTATTTTTTTAAAGTGATGGTAAATTTCAGACTTTAAGAATATTGCAGTGAAAAATATATTGGTGTACAAGCAAAACCGCATTTTTTGTATATATATATATATATATATATATATATATATATATATATATAATATATACATATATACACACACATATACATATATATATATATATATATATATATACACACACACACATTATATATATACAAACAGTGTTTGTGTGTGTATATATATATATTATAATACAATATTTATAATCCTACTTGGTATCTTCTGTTCCTCTGCCCTGTTCATTTGCACTTTTGGCTGGGCTGTGACATAGAGAGCAGTCCCATCCACTTTCTATATATGCTTCCTAAGGGCTTTCAAAGGACTGGACTTCAAGAGTGTGACATATGACACATTTATTGGAATTGTCAAAAAAAAATAATTATACCAGTGGGCCGGCATAACATGGTAATATAAGCATTTCTATAGGCACAGATTTAACTATTTTCCACAGATAAATTTAAAAAAAAAAAAAAATAGTACTCATATACGTTTTTAATGGCAAAGATTGCAAATATGGCATTTGATTTGCTACAGTTTACCATTGCTTTAACTTTAATGTTTTTCTTTAAAGGTGACAGAACTGAGACACAAATCAAAAAACATCAAGGTAACAATCCTGTGCCTGTCACTTTAACCTTAAAGCCAAAGTGTACATCCATCAATTCCACTCAAGGTAATTATTTTAATTCTTTTCCCAAGTACGTTACTAATCTTTAACCATACTTGATGCAGAATATATACTGACTTTTCTAAAGTTATTTTTTAACTTCACTTATCATTAGAGATCTATTCAGTAGTAGTGTGTATTGATTTATATTCTGCTAACAAGTTTACATGCATTCTTTTTTTTCTTTTTTAAGCATAATTTAGCAATTTTAAACTTCTGAGTGTAATCACTTTGTATAGTAGTACTTAAAGGGGCAGTAATTATTATTAGGGTTTATTTGTCTGTTAACTGATGTTTACATGTATTATATTAGTGATTATATAAATGTTTTTTTTTTTCTTTTTCAAAGGTGACCGGTCTCAGACGCAAATCAAAAAAGATCAAAGTAATGATCCTGTTCCTGTTGATTTGTCCTTAACGTCAAAGTTTAAAAACGTCAATCCCATGCAAGGTAAGTTTTTAAAGACACATATAACACAACTGTGACCAAGTATAATGCGGAAATATATATTGACTTATTAAATGTGATTTAGCACTTTTTTTTTAACTTCTGAGTTTATACACTTTATAAATCTATTCAGTAGTGCTTATTGATTTTACGATTAGTTAAATATTTTTCTTCTACTAGATATGACGAGTCCACTGATTCATCCTTACTTGTGGGATATTATCCTCCTGCTAACAGGAAGTGGCAAAGAGCACCACAGCAGAGCTGTCTATGTAGCTCCTCCCTTGACTCCACCCCCAGTCATTCTCTTTGCCTATACTAGTAATAGGAAGAGGTAAAGTGAAAGAGGAGTTAAAATTATAGTTTTTATTTTCTTCAAGCAATACTTTTTTATTTTAAATGGTACCTGTGAGTGCTATTTTTCCTCAGGCAGCAGATGGATGAAGATTTCTGCCTGGAGGCTGATGATCTTAGCAGTTGTCACTAAGATCCAGAGAAGTTCCCACAGAATGGCTGAGGAGTACTTGAAAAGCTTCAGTGTGGGGAACGTTTTTCATGCTACAAGCATTGAGGTATGTTCAGTAATTTTTTTCTGGAGAGACTGTGGTATTTCAGAACTGGCTGACATTGTTCCCATAAGGGAAGGGGTAAGCAGTAATCCTACATGAAATATAGGGGGTATTACTGGAACCTGTATATTATGGGCTAAAAATTTGGTTGACACTGGTAACATAATGTTTTGATGGCAAAACGATTTTATGCTTAGGGGCAACATAACGTTTTTATATGCAAGCGTTTTTATGGCTGATGGCACTGGAGGGTTTCACATGGCTTACAATATAGATGGGGAATATGAAAAACCCACATGGCTAGTTTTCTAGACCGCTTTACAGCGTTTTTTTACTAGGCAGAGAGACATCAATATAGATGGACGGGGCCTAATTTTGTGCCTCAGATGCGCATTTGAAATGCTTATGAAGGCAGCAAGCTCCAGCTCCGGTGGGCCTAAGCTGAAGATTTAGCCTAAACGTAGGAGATAGTGTGAATTACAGACCCCTGAGGGCAGGTAGGCAGGTGCAGGGGGTTGCTATATTATTTTTCATAACGTTTTTGAGTAACATTTTTTCCATAAAGGGTTAAGTATACCTTACTTGTGGTGCAATCTTAGCTGGCAAGATAAAACACATATATGCTAAAATTGTGATATTTATTACATTTTAAGGCAGTTTTGGAAAAATTGTATGCTTTTTTTACTCTTAAAGGCGCAGTACCGTTTTTTCAGATTGTTGTTTTTTTAACAAAATAAAGTGTTTTCAATACTTTTTGTGGTTATTACTAGCCTGTTCAACATGTCTGACATTGAGGAAAGTCAATGCTCTATGTGTTTAGAAGCCATTGTGGAACCCCCACTTAAAATGTGTCCCTCATGTACTGAAAGGGCCTTACATTGCAAAGAACATATTTTAGGTGATAAAAGTATGTCTAGGGATGATTCTCAGTCTGAAGAGAATCAGGTTATGCCATCCAATTCTCCCCAAGTGTCACAACCTTTAACGCCCACTTAAGCGACGCCAAGTACTTCTAGTGCGTCTAATTCTTTTACCCTGCAAGATATGGCTGCAGTTATGTCTACTACTCTTACAGAGGTATTATCTAAACTGCCAGGTTTACAGGGTAAGCGCAGTAGGTCTGGTATTAGAGTAAATGCTGAGCGCTCTGATGCTTTATTGGCCATCTCCGATGTACCCTCACAGTGTTCTGAGTTGGGGGTAGGGGAATTGCTGTCTGAGGGAGAACTTTCAGACTCAGGAAATGTGTTCCCTCAAACAGACTTGGACGTGACGGCCTTTAAATTTAAGCTTGAACACCTCCGCCTGTTACTCCGGGAGGTTTTAGCAACTCTGGATGATTGTGACCCTATTGTAAAACCACCAGGGAAATTGTGTAAAATGGATAAATATCAAGAGGTCCCTACTTACACTAATGTTTTTCCAGTCCCTAATAGGATTTCGGACATTGTTACTAAGGAATGGGATAAACCAGGCATTCCGTTCTCTCCCTCTCCTACTTTTAAGAAAATATTTCCCATATCTGACACCATTAGGAATTCCTGGCAGACGGTCCCTAAGGTGGAGGGTGCTATTTCTACCCTGGCTAAGCGTACAACTATACCTATTGAGGACAGTTGTGCTTTCAAAGATCAATGGATAAAAAATTAGAGGGTCTTTTAAAGAAATTGTTTATTCATCAGGGTTTTCTTCTACAACCTATAGCGTGCATTGTTCCAGTTACTACTGCAGTAGCTTTTTGGTTTGAGGCTCTAGAGGAGTCTCTTAAGGTTGAGACCCCATTAGATGATATTTTGGATAGAATTAAGGCTCTCAAGCTAGCTAATTCTTTTATTACCGATGCTGCTTTTCAAATGGCTAAATTAGCGGCAAAAAATGCAGGCTTTGCCATTCTAGTGCGTAGAGCGTTATGGCTTAAGTCTTGGTCTGCTGATGTGTCATCAAAATCTAAACTTTTAGCTATTCCTTTTAAAGGTAAGACCCTATTCGGGCCTGAACTAAAGGAAATCATTTCCGACATTACTGGAGGTAAAGGCCATGCCCTTCCTCAGGACAAGACTGTTAAAATAAGGGCTAAACAAAATAATATTTGTTCCTTTCGAAACTTTAAAGGTAGACCCTCTACTTCCTCCTCCGCCACAAAGCAGGAGGGGAATTTTGCACAATCCAAGTCAGTCTGGAGACCTAACCAGACCTGGAATAAAGGTAAACAGGCCAAGAAGCCCGCTGCTGCTACCAAGACAGCATGAAGGGGTAGCCCCCGATCCGGGACCGGATCTAGTAGGGGGCAGACTTTCTCTCTTCGCTCAGGCTTGGGCAAGGGACGTTCAGGATCCCTGGGCATTAGAAATCATGAACCAAACATGAAAGTGGTAATCATAGGGAAGATTACCTGTGAGGGAGCTAAAGGATAATAACTTGGCGCTTATCTTAAACTAACCCACACATTAGAAATCATGACCCAGAGGTATCGACTAGAATTCAAGGAGAGGGAGATTTCATCTTTCACGTTTGTCTGTAGACCAGACAAAAAGATAGGCGTTCTTACGCTGTGTGGAAGACCTATATACCATGGGTGTAATCTACCCAGTTCCAAAACTAGAACAGGGGCAGGGGTTTTACTCAAATCTGTTTGTGGTTCCCAAAAAAGAGGGAACCTTCAGACTGATTTTAGATCTCAGTTGCCTAAACAAATTTCTCAGAGTCCCATCGTTCAAGATGGAGACCATACAAACAATTTTACCAATGATCCAGGAGGGTCAATATATGACCACTGTGGATTTGAAGGATGCGTATCTTCACATTCCTATCCATAAAAATCATCACCAGTTTCTCAGGTTCGCCTTCCTGGACAAACACTACCAGTTTGTGGCCCTCCCTTTCGGGTTGGCCACAGCTCCCAGAATCTTCACAAAGGTGCTAGGGTCCCTTCTGGCAGTTCTATGGTCGCGGGGCATAGCAGTGGCGCCCTATCTGGACGATATTTTGATTCAGGCATCAACTTACCATCTAGCCAAATCTCACACGGACATCGTGTTGGCTTTTCTAAGAACTCATGGGTGGAAGGTGAACATACAAAAGACTTCACTAGTTCCACTGACAAGAGTTTCATTCCTAGGAACTCTGATAGACTCGGTAGACATGAACATTTTTCTGACGGAGGTCAGAAAGTCAAAGATCCTAACTACTTGCCGAGCACGTCATTCCATTCCTCGGCCATCAGTGGCGCAGTGTATGGAGGTCATTGGGTTAATGGTAGCGGCAATGTACATCGTTCAATTTGCTCGCTTACATCTCAGACCACTGCAGCTGTGCATGCTCAGACAGTGGAATGGGGATTATGCGGATTTATCTCCTCGGATAAATCTGGATCTAGAGACCAGAGACTCTCTTCTTTGGTGGTTGTCACAGGATCATCTGTCCCAGGGAATGTGCTTCCGCAGGCCAGCATGGGTTATAGTGACGACGGACGCCAGCCTCTTGTGCTGGGGTGCAGTCTTGAATTCCCTGAAGCCTCAGGGTGTTTGGACTCAGGAGGAGTCCCTACTACCAATAAATATTCTGGAACTAAGAGCAATATTCAACGCGCTTCAAGCGTGGCCTCAGTTGGCTTTGGCCAAATTCATAAGATTTCAGTCGGACAATATCACGACTGTAGCATATATCAATCATCAAGGGGGAACAAAGAGTTCTCTAGCGATGACAGACGTTTCCAAGATAATTCGATGGGCAGAGACTCACTCTTGCCATCTATCAGCAATCTATATACCAGGAGTATAGAATTGAAAAGCGGATTTTCTAAGTCGTCAGACTTTTCACCCAGGGGAGTGGGAGCTCCATCCGGAGGTGTTTGCGGCATTGATCCGTCAATGGGGCACACCGGAATTGGATCTGATGGCATCTCGTCAGAATGCCAAACTTCCTTGTTACGGGTCCATATCAAGGGATCCCCAAGCAGTACTGATAGATGCTCTAGCAGTACCTTGGTTGTTTAACCTGGCTTATGTGTTTCCTCCTTTTCCTCTCCTACCTCGTCTGGTTGCCAGAATCAAACAGGAGAGGGCTTCGGTAATCCTGATAGCGCCTGCGTGGTCACGCAGGACTTGGTATGCAGATCTAGTGGAAATGTCATCTCTGCCACCGTGGAAACTGCCACTGAGACAGGACCTTCTAAACCAAGGTCCATTCCAACATCCAAATCTAAATTCTCTGTAGCTGACTGCCTGGATTTTATCTAAGCGTGGATTCTCGGAGCCGGTCATTGATACCTTGATTCAGGCTCGCAAGCCTGTCACTAGGACAATTTACCATAAGATATGGCGTAAATATCTTTATTGGTGCGAATCCAAGGGCTACTCATGGAGTAGGGTTTGGATTCCTAGGATTTTGTTCTTTCTCCAAGAAGGATTGGAGAAGGGATTATCAGCTAGTTCCTTAAAGGGACAAATGTCTGCTTTGTCAATTTTACTACACAGACGTCTGGCAGATGTCCCAGACGTTCAGTCTTTTTGTCAGGCTTTAGTCAGAATCAAGCCTGTGTTTAAACCTGTTGCTCCGCCATGGAGTTTGAATTTAGTTCTCAATGTTCTTCAAGGGGTTCCGTTTGAACCCATGCATTCCATAGATATTAAGCTTTTATCTTGGAAAGTTTTGTTTTTAGTTGCTATCTCTTCTGCTTGAAGAGTTTCTGATCTTTCTGCGTTACAGTGTGACTCGCCTTATCTTATATTCCATTCTGATAAGGTGGTTTTGCGTACTAAACCTGGATTCCTTCCTAAGGTTGTTTCAAATAAGAATATTAATCAGGAAATTGTTGTTCCTTCTTTGTGTCCTAATCCTTCTTCTAAGAAGGAGTGTCTATTTCATAACTTGGACGTGGTTCGTGCATTGAAGTTTTACTTAAAAGCGACCAAGTATTTCCGTCAAAAATCTTCTCTATTTGTTGTCTACTCTGGAAAGCGTATGGGTCAAAAAGCTACGGCTACCTCTTTCTTTTTGGCTGAAAAGCATCATCCGTTTGGCATACGAGACTGCTGGACAGCAGCCTCCTGAAAAAATTACAGCTCATTCTACTAGAGCGGTGGCTTCCACATGGGCTTTTGAAAAACAATGCTTCTGTTGAACAGATTTGTAAGGCTGCGACTTGGTCCTCCATTCATACTTTTTCCAAATTTACAAATTTGATAATTTTGCTTCTACTGAGGCTATTTTTGGGAGAAAAGTTCTTCAAGCAGTGGTGCCTTCCGTTTAGGTATCTGTCTTGTCCCTCCCGTTCATCCGTGCCCTGTTGCTTTGGTATTGTATCCCACAAGTAAGGATGAATCCGTGGACTCGTCGTATCTAGTAGAAGAAAAGGAAATTTATGCTTACCTGATAAATTCTACGATTTTTAAGATTTATTCTACTATATGACGAGTCCACGGCCCTCCCTGTCATTTTAGACAGATTATATTTTTGTTTTCAAACTTTTTAGTTTCTCCTTTTTCTTCCTATACCTTCGATCGAATGACTGGGGGGTGGTGTCAAGGGAGGAGCTATATAGACAGCTCTGCTGTGGTGCTCTTTGCCACTTCCTGTTAGAAGGAGGATAATATCCCACAAGTAAGGATGATTCCGTGGACTCGTCGTATCGTAGAAGAAATCAATTTATCAGGTAAGCATAAATTTCCTTTTCTTCAAAGATGACATAATTCCAACACAAATCAAACCAGAGCAAAGTACCGTCACTTTATCCTTAAAGGACCAATCAACACATTAGATTTGCATAATCAACAAATGGAATATTAAACAGTATTAGAGTGTAATATAAAATATTTAGTTATGTGTTTATAAAACTTTGTAATATATCTTCATTATTTATTTTGTTCATTTTTCCTGTAATTTAATTCTGTTTTTTTTTTTTTTTTTAAATTCCACTGAGTTTCTAGAAAGTAATGGATGCTGCCATGTTTGAACTTAAGTTTTAACCTTATTTCCATCTTAACAGGAGACGGTGGCGGCTTGTGGGTTATTCAAATGGGGGTTAATGGACCAGTTATGTAAAATAGTGTTTTATATATATATATATATATATATACATACATACATACATACATACATACACACACACACACACACACACACACACACACACACACACACACACACACACTGTATATTCAAAATATATATATCTATATCTATATATCATAAAATGTATCACACCACAAATGTATTAAATACCTATGTGGTAAAATAGCAGCCTAGTTTTTTTTCGACAATTCCCATATATATATATATATATATATATATATATATATATCTATTAGTACACACACATACAATCATAATATAGTTCATAGTAGAGTCCTTAGCTTAGTAACAGGTAAATTGCCCCCACTTAGGCACACTAGCTGCTTGTTTTTAAATGTAAATGTTGGTCTTGAATATAACTTTGCAGCTTAAAGGACCAGTCAATAAAGTAGATTTGCATAATCAACAAATGCATGATAAGAAGACAATGCAATAGCGCTTAGTCTGAACTTCAAATGAGTAGTAGATTTTATTTAAAATAAATTGCAAAGTTATGTCTATTTCCACTCCCCCCTGTATCATGTGACAGCCATCAGCCAATCACAAATGCATATACGTATATGCTGTGAATTCTTGCACATGCTCAGTAGGAGCTGGTGACAGTATAAATAAAGTGGCACGGTGACAACGTCATCACGTAATTGCGTGTGACGTCACCGCGCATCACGTGAACCCCCGGCAATTCCTGTCACTCTACAGGCATGATCGCCTGGGTAGGAGCAGTAAGGAGCCCCATATCTCCCTCAAGGTGGGAGAGTGCTCATGACGGCTCAGAGCCGTCATTAGCACCAGAGTGAGAAACTCTGTGACGGCTCAGAGCCGTCATTAGCACTCAAAGGGTTAAACTACCTGGCTTAATGAATACAAAGCTTATCAGCATAGATGCACAGTTCCAGCAGCACAACACATGTCGTGTCTATTTCCACTCCCCCCTGTTTCATGTGACAGCCATCAGCCAATCACAAATGCATATACGTATATGCTGTGAATTTTTGCACATGCTCAGTAGGAGCTGGTGACAGTATAAATAAAGTGGCACGGTGACGACGTCATCACGTAATTGCGTGTGACGTCACCACGCATCACGTGAAGCCCCGGCGATTCCTGTCACTCTACAGGCATGATCGCCTGGGTAGGAGCAGTAAGGAGCCCCAGATCTCCCTCAAGGTGGGAGTGCGCTCATGACGGCTCAGAGCCTTCATTAGCACCAGAGTGAGAAACTCTGTGACGGCTCAGAGCCGTCATTAGCACTCAAAGGGTTAAACTACCTGGCTTAATGAATACAAAGCTTATCAGCACAGATGCACAGTTCCAGCAGCACAACACATGCCGCTGCCATTCACACTATGTAATGTCTCCTCTCCCTGGGGAAGGAGGAAGGAAAGCGGTTACGGGCTGCTAATCAAATCAAACAAAAAAACAAACATCCCGCTATCTAAGCCAGTTATTTATTACTACTAAACACACAAGCATTTTACCAGAGATAAGCAAGCAAGGAAAAAGCAAACTGAGGGCAACGGGACTGCTCTTTCTGCAGCCAGCTTGCAGTTCTCTGGGCTCCATAAAGAGGAATTTTTTCTAAAGCAGACAGACAGGCAAGTCAGGCTTTATTAGCTTAATAGTTTACTCAGAAAATAAATCACTGATTTATTTTTTGAGTGAACTATTGAGCTAATAAAGCCTGATTTGCTTTCCTTCGGGAACCTTCTGGGATTGATACTCTATTACTTCTTCGGAAGTTGTTTTGGACATGTTAGTCCTATGTTAAATATGTCTGCTTTCAGTTTTCTTTCATGTAATTGGCAAGAGTCCATGAGCTAGTGACATGGGATATACAATCCTACCAGGAGGGGCAAAGTTTCCCAAACCTCAAAATGCCTATAAATACACCCCTCACCACACTCACAATTCAGTTTTACAAACTTTGCCTCCTATGGAGGTGGTGAAGTAAGTTTGTGCTAAGATTTCTACGTTGATATGCGCTTCTCAGCATTGTTGAAGCCCAATTCCTCTCAGAGTACAGTGAATGTCAGAGGGACGTGAAGGGAGTATCGCTTATTGAATACGATGATTTCCCTAACGGGGGTCTATTTCATAGGTTTTCTGTTATCGGTCGTAGAGATTCATCTCCTACCTCCCTTTTCAGATCGACGATATACTCTCAAATTACCATTACCTCTACTAATAACTGTTTTAGTACTGGTTTGGCTATCTGCTATATGTGGATGGGTGTCTTTTGGCAAGTATGTTTTTTATTACTTAAGACACCTCAGCTATGGTTTGGCACTTTATGCATTTATATAAAGTTCTAAATATATGTATTGTACTTATATTTGCCTTGAGTCAGGTTCATGTATTTCCTTCTGCAGACTGTCAGTTTCATATTTGGGAAATAGTAACATCTTTTAAAGAAATTTTTTTCTTACCTGGGGTTTATTTTTTTTTCAATTGACTACTTCTTGCAAATTGCGGGCGGCATTAGGCCTGCGGGTGCGTCAAATGCTAAACTTTATTGCGTCATTCTTGGCGCGGAAAAATATGTCTATGACACAGTTTCGTCATTTCCGGCATACTTGACGCCGAGACCTTTCACACGGTTGCGCCATTAGTGATACCAGTGTGTCATTTCCGGTTATTTTTGGCGCCAAAAAAGTTTACGTTACGTTGTGCGTCATACTTGGCGCCAAACCTTTCATTATTTCAATACCCCATTGATGTTTGCCTCTTGCTTTTTTCTCTTTCAGAGGCTTATGCTATTTGCATTTTCTCTTGTTAAGTGTGTTCAGTCCACGGGTCATCCATTACTTATGGGATATATTCTCCTTCCCAACAGGAAGTTGCAAGAGGATCACCCAAGCAGAGCTGCTATATAGCTCCTCCCCTCACATGTCATACCCAGTCATTCTCTTGCAACCCTCAACAAAGAAGGAGGTCGCGAGAGGAGCTGGAGTTTTTACTTAACTATTCTTCAATCAAAAGTTTGTTATTTTAAATGGCACCGGAGTGTGCTGTTTTTCTATCTCAGGCAGTAGTTGGAAGAAGAAACTGCCTGCGTTTTTTTTTTTTTTCTATGATCTTAGCAGGCGTAACTAAGATCCACTGGCTGTTCTCGACATTCTGAGGAGTGGGGTAACTTCAGAAAATGGGAATAGCATGCGGGGTCCTCCGCAAATTAGGTATGTGCAGTACTTTATTTTCTGGGAATGGAATTGACTAAGAAAATACTGCTGTTACCGTATGATGTAAGTACAGCCTTAAATGCAGTAGTAGCAACTGGTATCAGGCTGATAAATGTATGCACAGTCGAGTTATATTCTAGGGACTAGAATTTGACTGAGAAAATACTGTTAACACTGAAATAATACTTAAGCCTTCTCTGCAGTGGTAGCGACTGGTAGCAGGCTTAGTGATAGCTTTGCATGACATTGAAAAATGTTGTTTTTAATAAAACGTTTACTGGCAGGTTATTCGTTTTTGTGAGGTACTTTGGTGATAAATCGCTTTGGGCATGATTTTTTTCCACATGGCTAACATATTTTTCTGCATGGAAACCGTTATATCAGGGCTCCCACTGTTGTGATTGGAGTGGGAGGGCCCTTGTTTTAGCGCCTTGTTGCGCAGTTAAAATTATTGCACAGTCTTTCTGCTTCTTCCTCCTTGATCCAGGACGTCTCTAGAGAGCTCAGGGGTCTGCAAATTTCATTTGTGAGGGAGGTAATCAGTCACAGCAGATCTATGACAGTGTGCTGACTGTGATTAAAAGCGTTAAATCTTAATTGATATCTGTTTTTTTTTTTTTTTTTTTTTTTTTATTAAATAATTTTTATTGGATGAAAAAAAAACCGTTACATAACAATGTAGTACAAATCATATTAGTTCAAGAGCGAGAACAAACATAAGGAAATAAGGTTTTATATGGAGCGCGTCAGATCTCGCCCCTGATATTTGTTTGTCATCCATATTTTACAACGCATATTATCTTGCTTTCAATAATTTTTATTTAAAACAGTAACGAAAAACTTTAGAACCGTGGTTGGTCGCGAAATGGATCCGGAGCCCCGGTCTTGTCTGTTCATGTATATCCCATCCTAGGTCAGCCTTGTCTGATCCCACAGGACCAAATGAATATGTGTTATCTTAATGTGTGTGCATACGTGATTCCCAATAGAACTGTATGTTATGGTATGTGTCCATGTCTTTTCGGATAAAGTATCCGTATTCCTCAAGCTGAATTGTGTGTCCCATGAGTGATTCCCATGCCTGATGTGTGGGGACTATTGGCGACTTCCAATTGGCTACAATTAAGGATCTTGCTGTATTTAATGCTAGCTGGATTAATTTCCTCCGTATTTTACATTTACATTTTGGAAGCAAATTTAATAAGGCCATGGGGAGTTGTATTTCAAAATCGTTCTGTTGGTTGCCTATGGATTTAACATATTCTCCCACCTGCTGCCAGAAGGGTTGTATGCGTGAATTGATATCTGTTTTATCCGTTTTGGGTATCGAGGGGTTAATCATCCTTTTGCTAATGGGTGCAATCCTCTGCTAATAATACACTTCTTGTTAAGAATTGTTTAATTATATCTGTATTTTTGAAGCGCTGCAGCATTTTTTATATTGCTTGTAAACTTATTGAAAGTGATTTCCAAGCTTGTTAGTTTCATTGCTAAGTCTGTTTAAACATGTCTGATTCAGAGGAAACTGTTTGTTCATCATGTTCAAAAGCCAATGTGGAGCCCAATAGAACGATGTGTACCAATTGTATTGATATTGCTTTGAATAAAAGTCAATCTGTACCGATAAAAAAGCTATCACCAGACAACGAGGGGGAAGTTATGCCGCCTAACTCTCCTCACGTGTCAGTACCTGCGTCTCCCGCTCGGGAGATACGTAGGATTGAGACACCTAGTACATCTAGGCCCTTACAACTCACTTTACATGATATGGCTAATGTTATGAAAGAAGTATTATATAATATGCCCGAATTAAGGGGCAAACGCGATAGCTCTGGGTTAAGGACAGAGCGCGCTGATGACACGAGAGCCATGTCTGATACTGCGTCACAATTTGCAGAACATGAGGACGGTGAGCTTCATTCTGTCGGTGACGGTTCTGATCCGGGGAGACCGGATTCAGAAATTTCAAATTTTAAATTTAAGCTTGAGAACCTCCGTGTGTTACTAGGGGAGGTATTAGCGGCTCTGAATGATTGCGACACGGTGGCAATTCCAGAGAAATTGTGTAGGTTGGATAGATACTATGCGGTACCGGTGTGTACTGACGTTTTTCCTATACCAAAAAGACTTACAGAAATTATAAGTAAGGAGTGGGATAGGCCCGGTGTGCCTTTTTCCCCTCCCCCGATATTTAGAAAAATGTTCCCTATAGACGCCACCACACGAGACTTATGGCAGACGGTCCCTAAGGTGGAGGGAGCAGTTTCTACGTTAGCCAAGCGTACCACTATCCCGGTGGAGGATAGCTGTGCTTTCTCAGATCCAATGGATAAAAAATTAGAGGGTTATCTTAAGAAAATGTTTGTTCAACAGGGTTTTATATTGCAGCCTCTTGCATGCATTGCGCCTGTCACGGCTGCAGCGGCATTCTGGTTTGAGTCTCTGGAAGAGGCGATTCGCACAGAGCCGTTGGATGAGGCCTTGAGCAAAGTTAGAACCCTTAAGCAAGCTAATGCGTTTGTTTCAGATGCCGTAGGACATCTAACCAAACTTACGGCTAAAAATTCCGGATTCGCCATACAGGCGCGCAGAGCGCTCTGGCTTAAATCCTGGTCAGCGGATGTAACTTCCAAGTCTAAGCTACTTAACATTCCTTTCAAAGGGCAGACCTTATTCGGGCCCGGCTTGAAGGAAATTATTGCTGACATTACGGGAGGTAAGGGCCACGCCCTTCCTCATGACAGGGCCAAACCAAAGGCCAAACAGTCTAATTTTCGTGCCTTTCGTAACTTCAAGGCAGGAGCAGCATCGACTTCCTCCGCTCCAAAACAGGAAGGAACTACTGCTCGTTACAGACAAGGTTGGAAAGGCAACCAGTCATGGAACAAGGGCAAGCAGGCCAGAAAGCCTACTCCCGCCCCTAAGACAGCATGAAGTCAGGGCCCCCTATCCGGAGACGGATTTAGTGGGGGGCAGACTTTCTCTCTTTGCCCAGGCTTGGGCAAGAAATGTGCAGGATCCCTGGACGTTAAAGATTATATCTCAGGGATACCTTCTGGATTTCAAAACCTCTCCTCCACAAGGGAGGTTCCATCTTTCGAGGTTATCGACAAACCTAGTAAAGAGAGAGGCATTTCTACAATGTGTACAAGACCTCTTAATCATGGGAGTGATCCACTCAGTTCCGCGATCGGAACAGGGACAAGGATTTTACTCAAATCTATTTGTGGTTCCCAAGAAAGAGGGAACCTTCAGACAAATCTTGGACTTAAAAATCTTAAACAAATTCCTAAGGGTACCATCGTTCAAGATGGAAACCATTCGAACCATCCTACCCATGATCCAAGAGGGTCAATATATGACCACGGTGGACTTAAAGGATGCTTACCTTCATATACCGATTCACAAAGATCATTATCGGTACCTGAGGTTTGCCTTTCTAGACAGGCATTACCAGTTTGTGGCTCTTCCCTTCGGGTTAGCCACGGCCCCGAGAATTTTTACGAAGGTTCTGGGTTCACTTCTGGCGGTACTAAGACCACGAGGCATAGCGGTGGCTCCGTACCTAGACGACATTCTGATACAAGCGTCAAGTTTTCAGAATGCAAAGTCTCATACAGAGATAGTTCTGGCATTTCTGAGGTCGCATGGGTGGAAAGTGAACGTGGAAAAGAGTTCTCTGTTACCACTCACAAGGGTTCCTTTTCTAGGCACTCTTATAGATTCTGTAGAGATGAAGATTTACCTGACGGAGTCCAGGTTATCAAAGATTCTCAATGCTTGCCGTGTCCTTCATTCCGTTCCAAGCCCATCAGAAGCTCAGTGCATGGAGGTAATCGGCTTAATGGTTGCGGCAATGGACATAGTGCCATTTGCGCGCCTGCATCTCAGACCGCTGCAACTATGCATGCTCAGTCAATGGAACGGGGATTACTCAGATCTGTCCCCTTTGCTAAATCTGGACCAGGAGACCAGAGATTCGCTTCTCTGGTGGTTGTCACCGGTTCATCTGTCCAAAGGAATGACCTTTCGCAGGCCAGATTGGACGATTGTAACAACGGATGCCAGCCTTCTAGGCTGGGGAGCAGTCTGGAATTCCCTGAAGGCTCAGGGATCGTGGACTCAGGAGGAGAAACTCCTCCCAATAAACATTCTAGAATTGAGAGCAATATTTAATGCTCTTCTAGCTTGGCCTCAGTTAGCAAAGCTGAGGTTCATCAGATTTCAGTCGGACAATATTACGACTGTGGCTTACATCAATCATCAAGGGGGAACCAGGAGTTCCCTAGCGATGTTGGAAGTCTCGAAGATAATTCGCTGGGCAGAGTCTCACTCTTGCCACCTGTCAGCGATTCACATCCCAGGCGTAGAGAACTGGGAGGCGGATTTCCTAAGTCGCCAGACTTTTCATCCGGGAGAGTGGGAACTTCACCCGGAGGTATTTGCTCAACTGATTCGTCGTTGGGGCAAACCGGATCTGGATCTCATGGCATCTCGCCAGAACGCGAATCTTCCTTGTTACGGATCCAAGTCCAGGGACCCGGGAGCGGTGCTGGTAGATGCATTAGCAGCCCCTTGGGTTTTCAACATAGCTTATGTGTTTCCACCATTTCCGTTGCTACCTCGGCTGATTGCCTGGATCAAACAGGAGAGGGCATCGGTAATTCTGATAGCGCCTGCATGGCCACGCAGGACCTGGTATGCAGACCTAGTGGACATGTCGTCCTGTCCACCATGTTCTCTTCCTCTGAGACAGGACCTTCTAATTCAGGGTCCTTTCAACCATCCAAACCTAATTTCTCTGAGGCTGACTGCCTGGAAATTGAACGCTTGATTCTATCAAAGCGTGGTTTTTCGGATTCAATTATTGATACATTAATACAGGCTCGGAAACCTGTGACAAGAAAAATTTACCATAAGATATGGCGTAAATATTTATATTGGTGCGAATCCAAGAGTTACTCATGGAGTAAGGTTAGGATTCCTAGGATATTAGCTTTTCTACAAGAGGGTTTAGAAAAGGGTTTATCCGCTAGTTCGCTAAAGGGACAGATTTCAGCTCTGTCTATTCTTTTACACAAACGTCTGGCAGAGCATCCAGACGTCCAGGCCTTTTGTCAGGCTTTGGCTAGAATTAAGCCTGTGTTTAAAGCTGTTGCTCCTCCGTGGAGCTTAAACTTGGTTCTTAAAGTTCTTCAGGGTGTTCCGTTTGAACCCCTTCATTCCATTGATATTAAGCTTTTATCTTGGAAAGTTTTGTTTTTGATGGCTATTTCCTCGGCTCGAAGAGTCTCTGAGTTATCTGCCTTACATTGTGATTCTCCTTATCTGATCTTTCATTCAGACAAGGTAGTTCTGCGTACTAAACCTGGGTTTTTACCTAAGGTTGTTTCTAACAGGAATATCAATCAAGAGATTGTTCCATCATTATGTCCTAATCCTTCTTCAAAGAAGGAACGTCTTTTGCATAATCTAGACGTGGTCCGTGCTCTGAAGTTCTACTTACAGGCAACTAAAGATTTTAGACAAACTTCTTCTCTGTTTGTCGTTTACTCTGGACAGAGGAGAGGTCAAAAGGCTTCGGCTACCTCTCTCTCTTTTTGGCTTCGTAGCATAATACGTTTAGCCTATGAGACTGCTGGACAGCAGCCTCCTGAAAGAATTACAGCTCATTCCACTAGAGCTGTGGCTTCCACCTGGGCCTTTAAGAATGAGGCCTCTGTTGAACAGATTTGCAAGGCTGCAACTTGGTCTTCACTTCATACTTTTTCCAAATTTTACAAATTTGACACTTTCGCTTCTTCGGAGGCTGGTTTTGGGAGAAAGGTTCTACAATCAGTGGTTCCTTCTGTTTAATGTTCCTGCCTTGTCCCTCCCATCATCCGTGTACTTAGCTTTGGTATGGGTATCCCATAAGTAATAGATGACCCGTGGACTGAACACACTTAACAAGAGAAAACATAATTTATGCTTACCTGATAAATTTATTTCTCTTGTAGTGTGTTCAGTCCACGGCCCGCCCTGTCTTTTTAAGGCAGGTTCTAAATTTTAAAATTATAACTCCAGTCACCACTGCACCCTATAGTTTCTCCTTTCTCGTCTTGTTTCGGTCGATTGACTGGATATGACATGTGAGGGGAGGAGCTATATAGCAGCTCTGCTTGGGTGATCCTCTTGCAACTTCCTGTTGGGAAGGAGAATATATCCCATAAGTAATGGATGACCCGTGGACTGAACACACTACAAGAGAAATAAATTTATCAGGTAAGCATAAATTATGTTTTTTCCCATTCCTGAAACTGTCATATAAGGAAATAGATACTTTTGCTTTATACAGTATGTTGATTTTTCTCTTACATTTTGTACGATGTCTCAATCTGATCCTGCCTCAGAAGTTTCTGCTAGAACATTGCTGCCTGACATCGGTTCTACCAAAGCTAAGTGCATTTGTTGTAAAATTGTTGAAATTATTTCGCCGAATGTCATTTGTAATAGTTGTCATGATAAACTTTTACATGCAGATAGTGTATCCATCAGTAATAGTACATTGCCAGTTGCAGTTCCTTCAACTTCTAATGTGCATGATATACCTGTAAATTTTAAAGAATTTGTTTCTGATTCTATCTTGAAGGCTTTGTCTGCATTTTCACCTTCTAATAAACGTAAAAGGTCTTTTAAAACTTCTCATTTAGTTGATGAAATTTCAAATGGCCAACAACATAATAATTTATCCTCTTCTGATGAGGATCTATCTGATACAGAAGATCCTTCCTCAGACATTGACACTGACAAATCTACTTATTTATTTAAAATAGAGTATATGCGTTCTTTATTAAAAGAAGTGTTAATTACTTTGGATATTGAGGTAACCAGTCCTCTTGACGTTCAGTCTAATAAACGTTTTAATGCTGTTTTTAAACCTCCTGAGGCTATTTCTGATATGATTTCTAGGGAATGGAATAAGCCAGGTACTTCTTTTATTCCTTCTTCAAGGTTTAAAAAATTGTTTACCAGCAGAATCTATAGAGTTTTGGGAAAAAATCCCCAAAGTTGATGGGGCTATTTCTACTCTTGCTAAATGTACCACTATTCCTATGGAAGATAGTACTTCCTTTAAGGATCCTTTAGATAGGAAGCTTGAATCTTATCTAAGGAAGGCCTATTTATATTCAGGTCATCTTCTCAGACCTGCAATTTCTTTGGCTGATGTTGCAGCTGCATCAACTTTCTGGTTGGAGAATTTAGCGCAACAAGAATTGGATTCTGACATATCTAGCATTATTCGCTTACTGCAACATGCTAATAATTTTATTTGTGATGCCATTTTTGATATTATCAAAATTGATGTTAGATCCATGTCTTTAGCTATATTAGCTAGAAGAGCTTTGTGGCTTAAATCTTGGAATGCTGATATGACATCTAAATCTAGATTACTATCTCTTTCTTTCCAAGGTAATAATTTATTTGGTTCTCAGTTGGATTCTATTATTTCAACTGTCACTGGGGGAAAGGGAGTTTTTCTGCCTCAGGATAAAAAACCTAAGGGTAAATTGAAGGCTTCTAACCGTTTTCGTTCCTTTCGTCAGAATAAGGAACAAAAACTCAATCCTCTCCCCCAAGGAATCTGCTTCCAATTGGAAGCCTTCCTCAAATTGGAATAAATCCAAGCCATTTAGGAAACCAAAGTCAGCCCCTAAGTCCGCATGAAGGTGCGGCCCTCATTCCAGCTCAGCTCAGGGATAATACAAGGATATCACAATTAATATCCTTAAATCCCAATGTTTGACTCTCTCTAACTTGGTGGTTAGATCACCATCGTATAATTCTAGGGGCCTCTTTTGTTCGTCCAACCTGAACTGTAATCACAACAGATGCAAGTCTTTCAGGTTGGGGGGCTGTTTGGGGATCTCTGACAGCACAAGGGGTTTGGAAATCTCAAGAGGCGAGATTACCAATAAATATTTTGAACTCCGTGCGATTCTCAGGGCTCTTCAGTTTTGGCCTCTGTTGAAGAGAGAACCGTTCATTTGTTTTCAGACAGACTGTGGCTTATGTCAATCATCAGGGTGGGACTCACAGTCCCCAAGCTATGAAAGAAGTTTCTCGGATACTTGTTTGGGCGGAATTCAGCTCCTGTCTAATTTCTGCGGTTCATATCCCAGGTATAGACAATTGGGAAGCGGATTACCTCAGTCGTCAGACTTTACATCCAGGGGAGTGGTCTCTCCACCCAGAGGTGTTTTCTCAAGTTGTTCAGATGTGGGGTCTTCCAGAAATATATTTGATGGCATCTCATCTAAACAAGAAACTTCCCAGGTACCTGTCCAGGTCCAGGGATCCTCAGGCAGAAGTAGTGGATGCGTTGACACTTCCTTGGTGTTATCATCCTGCTTATATTTTCTCTTTTTAAAAATGTATTGTTTACTTATTTTTAAATAACATTGTGTTGATTTTTAGACTTCTAAACAAGCCCCAAAGTTTTAGATGTATACTTATGCTTCTGTTTGTATAATGGGTCTTTTCATATGCAGGGGAGGGGGGAGGTTCTGCTATCAGCCCCTTTCAGTGGGTGTTCCAGGCTTATATAATTAACAGTGTTAAATTGGGAGCTTCTAAGTAAGTTTTTAAAAGGTTTTACACTGGATTTTTATATCACTATCTGTGCATATTATTATTTATAGCAGGGTTCTTCAAACTTTTTTCCCCAAGACCCAGTGCCATGATACCACAATATCTTCGTGACCCTATTTTTATGCTTGGGGGGATATTTATCACAGGTCTGGTGGACCTCGCTGAATGCGGAGAGCAATACGCTGCCTCCTGCAGATTCGCGGCCAATCAGCCACCAGCAGGGGGGTGTCAATCAACCCGATCGTATTTGATCGGGTTGAATTGCAGGGATGTCTGTCCGCCTGCTCAGAACAGACAGACAGGTTATGGAGCAGCGGTCTTTAGACAGCTGATTCATAACTGGTGTTTGAGCTTGATGAATGGGCCCCTTGGTCTGAAAATTTTGGAAGTAATATACGATAAGATAGTTGCAATTTTTGGCAAAGTGACTAAAATTTGTGTGTACTCTATACCTGATTGTAGTCAAACATGAATGTGTTGTAAAAGGTAATAACACACTCTACACACACATACAACACACAGGCCACACACATTCTCATACAGCACACACACAACACACTCTACACACACACTCATACAACACACACATGCACACAATCTCATACAACACAAACTCGTACAACACATACCACAATCACAATCTCATACACACTCATACGACACATACCACACACACTCATACAACACTCATACACACACACTCATGCAATACACACCACACACAAACCCATACAACACCCACCCATTCAACACACACCACACACATCACACACACACACCACACTCATACAACACACAAACCACACATACTCTTATACAGTGCATACACCAAACATACTCACACACAGATAAAGGGGGAGAGAGTGGAAACAGAATGGGCAAAGAGAAAACAGTGTGTGTGTTAGCCCATCAAAAAAAGAAAGAAAAAAAACACCTTGAAAAACCTGTCTGCTTTGTTCTGGCTTAAGAGACCACTCATAGGGTACTTACTGTTAGGGTACGCTGAATGATATCGGTCACAAGTAATACACAGTAATTAACAAAACAACATGAACAGAGATAAATGTCAAACAACAAGAATATGTAGGCCAAATGGGAAAATGCTGGTCACATAGGGAGATGTCATCCGAAAAGGCAGCTGTTTATCACATGGGGAGAGGTAAATCCTAAACCTATATGTCACTCATGTAGGGAGCTGTCATTAAAATGAAAATCAGTTGGAAAGGGAGCTACCCCTCACATGTGATGTCAGTCACAATGACCAGCAGCACACAGCTAACTTATTGTCATTTACAGGCAGCACACAGAGTTATGTTAACAAGGGTAGATAATGGCCACACAGGAACCTGACACTTATAGCGAGCTCAGTTACCAGAGGACACTCACCAGGGAAGATGGTACTCACAGCAAGCTCACAATTTCAAGCAGCACTCACAGCAAGTTCACAATTACTAGCAGCACACACAGCAAGTTCACAATTACTAGCAGTACTCAAAGAAAGCTCACAGATACTAGCAGCACCCATAGCAAGCTCACAATTACTAGCAGCACACACATCATGCAGGCAGTAACAGAGGCAGTTGTCAGAGCTAACTGTCATCCACAGGCAACACACAAGAATAGCACACACAGGGAGGCGGAGCGTAGCCGTTCAAGAAAATGGCTGCACCTCAGTGAAGCTCCATGGCATTTTCCTCTTCATTGGCCCCCAAATTCCTTGAATCAGGTGAATAGCTACCCATAATTGATATAAACCCCTGGAGCAGGCTGACACAGACTTTGTTAGGATGCACTGTTGATCGGTGCAAATATCCAGCCTATCTTTCGGCTCCGTGATATCGCCCGGCTGCCATTTTGGATTTGGGCCTGTACCCCTCGAGCTCTCGGTATGCAGAAATAGAAGGGCGAATCAACTCGCTATCAAGCCTACAGCAGGTCTAAACACAGGAAAACAAAGCCGCATCTGCCATACACTGGGCTGACAAGGTGAGCCGATAATGTGCTATCAAGAGAGCAGCATGTTGATGCGCTTAAACAAAAAATTGTAACATAAAGCTCCATAAGTCAAAAGGGGCCATGCTGTACCTAGTCATGCTACAAATACACTTTTCCATAGAACAGCACATCTAAGGCCTTCATGCAATCCCACACCAATAAGTTTTGAGCCTGACTCCCCTGAAAGTATAACAAACTTTTATGCTGAAATAGCAGCCCTGAACCACGCTGTTCATGCTATCCATAAGCTGAACTTTGCAGGGGAATGAAAGAGCCCTTGAATAATTGAGAGACACTTACCCTATCTTAAATAAGTTTCCCAGTGTGAAAAAAACATAACTATAACTAGTTTATTTGTGGAGACATAAGAGACAAACAGAAGTCAGAATCTTTTTTTTTTACTAACGCTAAGGTGCTAACCACATAGTGTGTGTACGCATGGTGCATGGGCTACAGGCCCGCAATAACACCTACGCGAGCTAACCATCAAATATCTCTGTACCCTTCTCTGCATATAGCAGCTAGGAAATCTAACAGATCGGGCAGGAAAGTGACGTCCTCTAAGACTCCATCTGTCAGCTCATTTTTTTCTCAGCAAGACCAAGACCCATATCAGATACAAGGTGACAAACAACCTGTTGACATGGCAACTCCAGCCCCTACGCAGCTGCCTCAAACCTCGCTAGACCAGTTATCACAAATTCAAAATACCATTGCAGCACTCCCATCCAAATCTGACATTGCAGACCTCAAATCCTTTATCAAGTCTGAAATATTCACCATACGAAGAGATATTAATGAATTAGAATCCAGAATTGAATGCGTGGAAGAGGGACAAGAACACCTGGAGGCCATAGTTGGCAACAATAACCATCATCTAAGCTGCCATCTAAGATTCTATGATTCAAGATCTACAATTAAAGGTGGAGGACCTTGACAATAGAAACAGACGAGCAATTTAAGGGTCAGAGGGATACCTCAGGAAATCTCTCAGGAAAACATAGTCACATACCTACTCCAACTTTTTAAACAACTTGACCCCTCACTGGAACTTTCCGAACTGTCTCTGGAAAGAGCTCACAGAGCTCTGCGTCCAAGACCTTCGCCTGCGAGTCCCCCCAGAGATATAATCCTGAAGTTTGCTCTTTTTCCACACAAAGAAGCTATATAGAAGCAAGCAAGAACTCAGGGCACCATATCTTTCCAAGGTCATAACCTACAAATTTTTCAGGATTTGTGCCCGACTACAATTGGAAAACGTTGTTCACTTAGGTTCATAACCACAGTCCTACAGGAACATATAATAAGATATCGGTGGGGATTTCCATTTAGTCTCCTGGTCCAAAAGGATGGCAAAACTTTCGTTAATAAAAACCCAGAAGATCTTGATAACCTATCTAAAAGCCTTGGCCTAATCTTTCAAACACCACAGCCTCAGAGACTGCCAACTCGTGGCTCTGATTCAAGAGACATTGCAAATCAACACAACTTTCAATGGACTGTAGTTTCAAAAAAAAAAAAAAAAGAGAGCTGAAAATCCTCTACCTCCATGAAGTGTCATCAACTTTGTTTAGTGGTGGACTGGTACCTGAGATGACACCTTCCTGATGCATATTCGACTGAATAAAGGTTGTATGTACAAGAACTGTGTAGACAATTCTGAATGATAATGTAGAAATATTTCACATGTTCACAGTACCCATGTTCTTAATAAATAGATGTTGGGAGTTTGGTTGTAAGCTCTCCCCACTGAGAGTACTTAATGTAATATATGCCAGCAAAGGGTAACACAAAACTAAAAGTATACATAGAACAGCAAAAAGTGATTCACAGTTACTGAATGTTTTACCTATTATCTTCAAAAGATTGAATTATGTATGACCCTGGGATCCCGGGACTACCTGAGCTTACAGGGTTTGGGTTCATGTCTAGGTTATAGTGTATATACTGTGGTTGGTTTGACACTGTTATTGACTGTATGTACCTACACGGTGGCCTGGCTGTTCTCGCTGGGGGCCCGCCCTGCCAGTATAGACTCTCTGAACAATTATATCACTGTGTGCTTAGTGGGCGGGGGCTCGGCGTGGGGGTCACGCCATTGCAGTTTAGCAATAGGGGCAGTCTAGTGTCGGGTTGTTTTCTAAAAGACGGTTGACAAGTCTTTCCCTTTTATATACAGATATGAGTTTAGGTAGGCAGCTACCTTAAGTTAAGAATATTAGAATTTATGCACATGTTATATTTATTATTCTGTTCACTACTGAATATGTTTAGATGGGCAGTGACAAGAAAATGCTTCCTCGCCGAAGTCACTTTTTGTCAAATCTAATGTCTTTGTTACATGTAATATGTTATATATTTGGTCTTTTTCTTTTCTCTCTTGCTGCTAACTTTGTTCACGTACGCTACACCGTAAACAAAAATAGACCACTATACTATGGTTGTCATGTATCCATCGGGTCTGCACATAGCCCCTATCATTTTATTTCCTAATGGCTAAACCACACCACAACACATCACAAAACCACTAGACTCCAGATTCAAACAATTAATGCCAAAAGCCTTAACATCCCATCTAAAAGATCCCAAGCACTTAGAGATTTTGATGGAAACAAAATAGATCTAGTTTTTGTCCAAGAAACCCACTTTATTAAAAGTAGAGTACCACTGAGCTTCACTATTAAATTTGGCATATGCTATTATGCATCACACCATAAATCTAAAATACATGGAGTTGGGATCCTAATTAAGAAAAACATACCATTCACAGCAATTAAAACAATTAGAGACAGGGAGGGTAGATACATTATACTAGTAGGCTTACTTTATGGACGACCAGTCACTCTGGTCTCTCTATATGCCCCGAATGTTAAACAATCACATTTCTGAAAAAGGTGACTAACCTTATTTTAGAACACCAAAAAGGAATACTAATAATTTGTGGAGACTTGAATTTACCATTAAACTCTATGCTGGATTGTTCGAGCACATGCTCTTCAATCCCAGTATCACAAATTTCCCGCACTAATAATTATCTTAAAAGAATATGTGTACATGATCTTTGGAGGGTTTCTAACCCTGAGAAAAGTGACTATACGTTTTATTCATATCCCCATAAGCTTTATACCAGAATTGATTATATATTCACAGATGTAACAGGTTTGTCGTCGTTCAACTCTTCACAAATTACCCCGTTGACTTGGTCAGACCTTGCATCAGTGATATGCACACTAACTTGGCTAACTAAACCAATACAAGACTTTATATGGAGACTAGAGGACTATCTCTTATCAGACCCATTGGTGGGGCAACAAATCTCACAATCAATCAATGAATATTTTATCAATAACATAACTCCTGATGTTTCTCAATTTGATGTCTGGGAGGCTCACAAATGTGTGATACGGGCAGAACTTATGGGTATTAAGGCATCCACACTTAAAAAGAAACGTATATACTTATCACTACTGACCAACTTAGACAATCTAGAAAAAAATCACAAAAAGTTCCCATCTGATCACTCCTTATTACTAGCATTACAAGCAGAAAGAGAAAAATTAGCGTCTTACTATAACAAAGAACATAAAAGACAAACGTTAAGACTACACCAAACACATTATGAAGTCCGCAACAAAGATGGTCGATCCCTCGCACGATATCTTAAACAAAAAGCACATAAATCCTACATACTACATATAAAAGATGACCAAAACATAGAACACTTCTCCTCTAAATCAATTTCAAACACCTTTAGAGACTTTTACCAAAAATTATACAACTTAAATAATCCAAATAACCTAGAGACCTCAGAGCAGTCGGTAAAAACTAAAGCTATAAACGCATATCTGTCTTCCCTCCATCTCCCTCACATCTCGTCCCTTCAAAAGGAACAATTAGAGGAACCCATAACAGCAGAAGAAATTAAATTAGTTAAATTAAAGATCTCCCAAATGGCAAGGCACCCGGTCCTGATGGATTCAGCAATAAATATTATAAACAATTTCAAGAGGAACTAGTGCCACACCTTACTCAATTCTTTTGCTACATTGACGAAGCTAAAATATTATCTCTAAGAGCATTAGAAGCGCATATTATATTATTACCAAAGCCAAACAAATCATTAGACCATCCTTCGCATTATAGACCAATTTCACTCTTAAACTCCGATATAAAAATTTATGCAAAGGTATTAGCAAATCGGATGAACTTCCTCTTACCAGATATAATCCATCAGGATCAGGTGAGATTTAACCCAAAACGTGAAGCCAAAGACAACACAGTCAGGGCCTTAAAACTTTTTTATTATGCACAAGACAAGAATATCCTGGTAGTTCTGTTGTCGATGGATGCAGAAAAGGCCTTTGACCGTGTTGATTGGGAATTTTTACGCCTCACTCTGACGTATATGGGTTTTGGCCCTAAAATACTAGACAGAATATTCTCCCTGTACTCAAATCCTAATGCTAAATTATTAATCAATGGGACCCTCGCAAAAGTCTTTCTCCATTTCAAATGGTACCCGGCAGGGCTGTCCCCTTTCCCCTCTCCTATTTGCTTGTTTTATTTAAACCATTGCGACCAAAATTAGACAAACCGTCAAATTAAAGGAATACAGATTGGCAAACAAGCATATGTCTTGTCCCTTTTTGCGGATGATATATTATTTTCACTGTCCGACCCGGAAACATCTATCCCACCATTACTACATGAATTTGAACTATTTCCCTCACTCTCCAATTTTAAGATAAGCTCTGCAAAGTCGGAAGTGTTAAATATTAATCTAGATGAAACTACGTTACATAAAGTCAAAATGATAACCCCTTTTACTTGGTGCCGACATACACTACACTACCTAGGTATTGAATTGGCTAAAACAATGGAAATAACCTTCAAGGAAAATTACGAACAGATAAAAAAAAATATTAGCGATCTTTCGTCATGGTTGTCATGGACGGTTAGGATAAATGTTCTCAAAATGAACATTTTCCCCAGACTATTATATGTTCTTCAATCATTACCAATTCCCTTGCCTAAAAACTATATCCCTAGTATACAAAAAGCATTTAGTGATTTTGTCTGGCATAGAAAAAAAAAACAACACTAAAATCATGCAATCTCCCAGACTCCAAGGGGGCTTATATCTCTCTCTATAGACAAGCCATCTTTTTGCAGAGAATAGTTGACTGGCAAATACATTCTCACCACAAACGGTGGGTACTTTTGGAATATTCAATCTCTGATACTTCACATTTGGGGAGACTGTGTTGGAGCATGGAGAACAAAAAAACAAACTAGCTCGCAACCCCCCTTTGGTAGTGGAAACTTATGTCATATGGGAACATATTCTGATCCACAATAATTACATATCATCCAAACCATCCCCTCTAACTTCCCTTATAGAAAATGGTCAATTCTCAAAAGGACATAATGTCACCTGCAACATGTCGGACAGCAATATTTGCGACCTTACCATACACATGATAAAGTCTGGAGAGAAGGTTCTCCCCCAGTCTGATCTAGTGGGAAAAGGATATACCTACTTTCACAATTGGTATAATTATCACAGGGTACACCATTATATTACCCGACATGAGCATAACAGAAATATGTTGAGACCATTAACAAATTTCAAACTCTTATGCACTCGAACACCCCCCCTCACGCATACACTCTCAACGATATACAAAATGTTAACTATCAACCCCCCTGGCTACATCCCATCATATCTGGAGAAATGGGAAGATGAATTGGGTGTAATTATCCTCCCACAAACAAGCACCTCCATTTTTCAGAATATAATAAAATAGTCAGTCTCGCTTTCACTAGTGGAAATCAACCTAAAGTTATTACACAGATGGTATTTTACTCCCCGGAAACTTCATCTTTTATTTCACCACAGGTTAGACCACTGTTGGCAATGCGGTCACAGAGGTAGTGATTTGGCACATATGTGGTGTTGGTGCAACACAATCCAGATTTTCTGGAGAACTATTATAGCAGAGATTAGAGACCACGTTCCTCTTAGACCCACTTGTGTGGTTGTTAGGGAACCCGCCTAAAATTAAATACAAGCATTATAACAAGTTATTTTATATTATGACAAATAGTGTAAGATACTTAATAGCCAAAAATTGGAAAAGCAGGATTACTCCAACTTTGGAGATGTGGTCACACCGGGTATCTGAATTTCTAGAATTAGAAGAGTACTATTACATGATAAATGATAAAATGGACACCTACGCAGAAATCCTAGCCACTTGGGATCAATACCTTAGACATAAAACCCAGTAATGGGACAAGCTCTCATGGTGAATGCAATTGCAGTAAATCCATTCTTTAAGGAACAGTTAGTTACAGGATGGATACATGCCCTATTATTAATCTCTAAATCCGTATAAGTAGTGTACTTAGTCTTTAGTTTACGTGGAGATATAGCTCCGACAAGTTAAATACATCAATTACCAGTGAGCAAGGGCAAAGCAGCATCTTTTTCTCCCTCTTCGTATCCCTCCTTGGGTACGTGTAATTTCTTCTTTTCTTGCCCTCCTCATATCAATAATGCTTTACACAACTTATGAGTACATGGAGGTTTCCTTTTCTTTCATGTAATTAGCAAGAGTCCATGAGCTAGTGACGTATGGGATATACATTCCTACCAGGAGGGGCAAAGTTTCCCAAACCTTAAAATGCCTATAAATTACACCCCTTTACCACACCCACAATTCAGTTTTACAAACTTTGCCTCCCAGGTAGGTGGTGAAGTAAGTTTGTGCTAGATTCTACGTTGATATGCGCTTCGCAGCAGGCTGGAGCCCGGTTTTCCTCTCAGAGTGCAGTGAATGTCAGAGGGATGTGAAGAGAGTATTACCTATTTGAATTCAATGGTCTCCTTCTACGGGATCTATTTCATAGGTTCTCTGTTATTGGTCGTAGAGATTCATCTCTTACCTCCCTTTTCAGATCGACGATATACTCTTATATACCATTACCTCTACTGATTCTCGTTTCAGTACTGGTTTGGCTATCTACAATATGTAGATGAGTGTCCTGGGGTAAGTAAGTCTTATTTTTTGTGACACTCTAAGCTATGGTTGGGCACTTTATATGTAAAGTTCTAAATATATGTCTTTAAACTTATATTTGAAATGATTCAGGATAATCAGTATTCCTTCAGACAGTCAGTTTCATTATTTGGGATAATGCATATGAATAAATATTTTTTTCTTACCTTGAAAATTTTCAATTGACTTTTTTCCCTGCGGGCTGTTAGGCTCACGGGGGCAGAAAATGCTTCAATTTATTGCGTCATTCTTGGCGCGAACTTTTTGGCGCAAAATTTTGTCATTTCCGGCGCCGTAGTTGTCGGCGGAAGTTGTTCGTTGTTACGTCATTTTTTGACGCATGTGTGTTCAGACGGTTTTTTTGCGCCAAAAAATGTGGGCGTCGTTTTCGGCGTCAGAGGATGTGGCGTCATACTTGGCGCCAAAAAATATGGGCATTGTACTTGGCGCCAATAATGTGGGCTTCATACTTTGCGCCAAAAATGTGGGCGTCATTCTTGTTCCACTTTTTCTCACATTATTTAAGTCTCACTTTTTTGTTGCTTCTGGTTGCTAGAGGCTTGTTTGTTTTGCATTTTTTCCCATTCCTGAAACTGTCATTTAAGGAATTTGATAATTTTGCTTTATATGTTGTTTTTTTCTATTACATATTGCAAGATTTTCCATAAAATGTTCCTGAATCAGAACATACTGAGGGATTCCTGTTGACTGAGATAAGTCCTACCAAAGCTAAGTTCATTTATTTTAAATGTTATGAATGTTTATCTTTAGCTATGGTTTGTAATAAGTTATCATGATAAACTTTTGCATGCAGAATCCATTAGTATTTATGCTTTATGTATTGCTATTCTTTTTACATCTTATGTACAAGATATACTTAGAAAATTTATAAGAATATTTTACTGATTCTATGTTAAAGGCCTTCTATTTAAATTTTTAGGTCTTTTTCAAACTTCTTTTCTCCAACATAGGTGTGTCCGGTCCACGGCGTCATCCTTACTTGTGGGATATTCTCTTCCCCAACAGGAAATGGCAAAGAGCCCAGCAAAGCTGGTCACATGATCCCTCCTAGGCTCCGCCTTCCCCAGTCATTCTCTTTGCCGTTGCACAGGCAACATCTCCACGGAGATGGCTCAGAGTTTTTTGGTGTTTAAATGTAGTTTTTATTCTTCAATCAAGAGTTTGTTATTTTAAAATAGTGCTGGTATGTACTATTTACTCTGAAACAGAAAAGAGATGAAGATTTCTGTTTGTAAGAGGAAAATGATTTTAGCAACCGTTACTAAAATCGATGGCTGTTTCCACACAGGACTGTTGAGAGGAATTAACTTCAGTTGGGGGAAACAGTGAGCAGACTTTGGCTGCTTGAGGTATGACACATTTCTAACAAGACTTGGTAATGCTGGAAGCTGTCATTTTCCCTATGGGATCCGGTAAGCCATTTTCTTAATTTTCAATATAAGAATAAAAGGGCTTCACAAGGGCTTTAAAGACTGGTAGACATTTTTCTGGGCCAAAACGATTACTATATAAGCATATTTAATGGTTTATAACTTTGGAGAGTTATTTTAATCTTGGCAATTTTGTTAAAAAAACGGACAGGCACTGTATTGGACACCTTTTTCACTGGGGGCCTTTTCTAGTCATAGGCAGAGCCTCATTTTCGCGCCACTAATGCGCAGTTGTTTTTGAGAAGCAAGGCATGCAGATGCATGTGTGAGGAGCTCAGATCCACTGAAAAAGCTTATTGAAGGCGTCATTTGGTATCGTATTCCCCTCTGGGCTTGGTTGGGTCTCAGCAAAGCAGATACCAGGGACTGTATAGGGGTTAAATGTAAAAACAGCTCCAGTTCTGTTATTTTAAGAGTTAAAGCTTTCAAATTTGGTGTGCAATACTTTTAAGGCTTTATGACACTGTGGTGAAATTTTGGTGAATTTTGAACATTTCCTTCATACTTTTGCGTATATTCAGTAAGAAAGTGTGTTCAGTTTAAAATTTAAAGAGACAGTAACGGTTTTATTTTAAAACGTTTTTTGTGCTTTGTTATCAAGTTTATGCCTATTAACATGTCTGAACTATCAGATAGACGATGTTCTGTATGTTCGGAAGCCAAGGTTCCTATCCATTTAAATATATGTGATGAATGTGACAAACAAAGTAGGGACAATGATGCCCGGAGCTTCACTCCTGCCACTTGTCTGCAATCCACATCCCAGGAGTGGAAAATTGGGAAGCGGATTTTCTGAGTCGTCAGACATTTCATCCGGGGGAGTGGGAACTCCATCCGGAAATCTTTGCCCAAATAACTCAATTATGGGGCTTTCCAGACATGGATCTGATGGCGTCTCGTCAGAACTTCAAGGTTCCTTGCTACGGGTCCAGATCCAGGGATCCCAAGGCGACTCTAGTAGATGCACTAGTAGCGCCCTGGACCTTCAACCTAGCTTATGTGTTCCCACTGTTTCCTCTCATTCCCAGGCTGGTAGCCAGGATCAATCAGGAGAGGGCTTCGGTGATCTTGATAGCTCCTGCGTGGCCACGCAGAACTTGGTATGCAGACCTGGTGAATATGTCATCGGCTCCACCATGGAAGCTACCGTTGAGACGGGACCTTCTTGTTCAAGGTCCGTTCGAACATCCGAATCTGGCATCACTCCAACTGACTGCTTGGAGATTGAACGCTTGATTTTATCAAAGCGTGGGTTCTCAGATTCTGTCATTGATACTCTTATTCAGGCTAGAAAGCCTGTAACTAGAAAAATTTACCATAAAATATGGAAAAAATATATCTGTTGGTGCGAATCAAAAGGATTCCCATGGAACAGGGTAAAAATTCCTAAGATTCTATCCTTTCTACAAGAGGGTTTGGAGAAAGGATTATCTGCAAGTTCTTTGAAGGGACAGATTTCTGCTTTATCTGTTTTACTTCACAAGAAGCTGGCGGCTGTGCCAGATGTTCAGGCTTTTGTTCAGGCTCTGGTTAGAATCAAGCCTGTCTACAAACCTTTGACTCCTCCTTGGAGTCTCAATTTAGTTCTTTCAGTTCTTCAAGGGGTTCCGTTTGAACCCTTACATTCCGTAGATATCAAGTTATTATCTTGGAAAGTTTTGTTTTTGGTTGCAATTTCTTCTGCTAGAAGAGTTTCAGAGTTATCTGCTCTGCAGTGTTCTCCTCCTTATCTGGTGTTCCATGCAGATAAGGTGGTTTTGCGTACTAAACCTGGTTTTCTTCCGAAAGTTGTTTCTAACAAAAATATTAACCAGGAGATAGTTGTGCCTTCTTTGTGTCCGAATCCAGTTTCAAAGAAGGAACGTTTGTTGCACAATTTGGATGTAGTTCGTGCTCTAAAGTTCTATTTAGAGGCTACAAAGGATTTCAGACAAACATCTTCCTTGTTTGTTGTTTATTCTGGTAAAAGGAGAGGTCAAAAAGCAACTTCTACCTCTCTCTCTTTTTGGCTTAAAAGCATCATCAGATTGGCTTATGAGACTGCCGGACGGCAGCCTCCTGAAAGAATCACAGCTCATTCCACTAGGGCTGTGGCTTCCACATGGGCCTTCAAGAACGAGGCTTCTGTTGATCAGATATGTAAGGCAGCGACTTGGTCTTCACTGCACACTTTTACCAAATTTTACAAATTTGATACTTTTGCTTCTTCTGAGGCTATTTTTGGGAGAAAGGTTTTGCAAGCCGTGGTGCCTTCCATCTAGGTGACCTGATTTGCTCCCTCCCATCATCCGTGTCCTAAAGCTTTGGTATTGGTTCCCACAAGTAAGGATGACGCCGTGGACCGGACACACCTATGTTGGAGAAAACAGAATTTATGTTTACCTGATAAATTACTTTCTCCAACGGTGTGTCCGGTCCACGGCCCGCCCTGGTTTTTTAATCAGGTCTGATGATTTATTTTCTCTAACTACAGTCACCACGGTATCATATGATTTCTCCTATGCAAATATTCCTCCTTTACGTCGGTCGAATGACTGGGGAAGGCGGAGCCTAGGAGGGATCATGTGACCAGCTTTGCTGGGCTCTTTGCCATTTCCTGTTGGGGAAGAGAATATCCCACAAGTAAGGATGACGCCGTGGACCGGACACACCGTTGGAGAAAGTAATTTATCAGGTAAACATAAATTCTGTTTTTTAATTGATGAAGTTTCAAATGACCAACAACATACTGAATTATCCTTCTCTGATGATGTTTTTTCTCATTCAGAATTTTCTTCATCAGATATTGACACTAACAAATCTACTTTTTTATTTTTTATTAGAGTACATTTGTTTTTTGTTGAAAAGGTGTTGATTATTTTGGATATTGAGGTAACTACTACTTTTTCAAGACTAGGTAACGTTTTATTTCTGCTTATTTTATCGTCTGTGTTTTCAGAGGTTTTTTTCCAGTTCTTCATACTTGGGAATGGAATAGGCTGAGAATTTTCTTCCTTCTTCAAAGGTTTTAAATTATATTCTTTGCCGGCAGTTATTTTCAATTTTGAGGGTTCTCCAATTTAATGGGGCTATCTCTACTCCTGCTAAAATATGCTATTGTTTCTATAGCAAAATAGTATTTATTTTCCTTTTAGATGGTTGTATCTTATTTAAGGAAAATTATTTTCAGGTACTTTTCTTGGACATGTGATTTATTTGGATGATGTTGCATTTGCTTTATTTTTCTGTTTACTTTAAATGGATTTACATGCTAATAATTTCATTTGTATCTTCATTTTATTGAATATTTTTACAAATGAGGTTTAATCTATGTCTTTAGCTGTTTTTAGCTAGAAGAATTTTGTGATTTCTAAAAAATCCTTATTTCTTTTTTTCCAAGATAATCAATTATTTGGTTCGTATTGGATTCAATTCTTAACTGTTACTCTGGGCTTTAAGATTGAGTTCTAAGACTAAAACTTTAAGCTTATTTTAGTTTGGTTGTTCTTACTAAGGAACAAAATTCTAAATTCTTACCCAAGTAGCATGTTTTTAATTGGAAGTTTTTTAGTTCAAAATTAGCTCCTTAAATTGGCATGTATGTGCCGTATTCCAGCTTGGCTGGTAAGGGACAGGTTAAGATTTTTTTGAAATTTGTTTGGTTCTATTTGGTCCAAATTTCTTAGATTTTGGGTACAGAATAAAATTTAAAGTAAAACCGTCTATGAGAAGTCTTTTTCTCTCTATTATATTCCAGCTATTCCAGTAAGGCTAACACTTTCCTTAATGTGTTTCAGTCCTATATATTTTGGGTAATGTTGAAGTGCGGATGATCACCTGTTGGGGCTCAAGCGCTGCTCAGATCTGGAATCTTCTGGGGTATTTATTCCAGTTCCATTTTTTAGGAACTGGGTTTTGGGGTTTTATTCAAAACTATTCATTGTTCCAAAGATAGAAAATCTTTTTATTATATAAATGTACCATCTTTTAGATTGGTATTTATATGGTCTATTCTGCTTTTTTTGGTCAGTGATAGCATTATTTGTTTTCATTAGATACAATAGATGCATATCTTCATTTTCTGTTTTCATTCAGATTATTTTTATTTTATGAGACTACGGAATCAGATTCAACTTTGATTTTTCAAGACATGGTTAGAGGATCTTTTTATCAAAAGCTCTTGATTCCTCACACAAGGGTCACCTTTTTTTAGGTTTCCAGATAGAGACAAAGACAGTGACACAATCTAACAGACAAGTGACATTTTTATTGGGTTCCGTCTGTCGGTACCTTCAGTCTCTATTATTTCCTTCAGTTGCTATATATGCATGGAAATTTAGGTCTTATGGCTGCAGCATTGGATTCAATTCCCTTTGCTCATTTTCTTAGAAAACCTTTCCAGTTTTTTATGCTGAATAATGGTGCAGGGATTCTAGGATTTCACTTTTTAAATCTTCGAATTCTATGTTTATCTATCTTTGATTCAGTGGTTAAGATCACCATCATTTAGTTCTACAGGTCTCTTCGATTCTTTCAACCTGGACCATGATCTCTACAGATGCTAGTCATTTAGGTTGGGAGGCTGTCTGAGGTTCTCTGTCAGCACAAGGGGTTTGGAAATCTCAGGAGGCGAGATTACCATTTGATATTTTGGAACTCCGTGCATTCTCAGAGTTCTTCAGTTGGTTTCTTTTGAAGAAGAGACGTTTATTGTTTTTTACAGACAATATCACATCTGTGGTGTATGTCAATCATCAGGGTGGGACTATCAGTCCTTACACTGTGACAAAAGTATCTCAAATATTTGCTTGGGCTAAATCCAGCTCCTATCTAAATTCTGTGATCCTTTTCCCAGGTATAGACATTTGGGAAGCGGATTATCTCTGTTAATCAAGCTTTACATCCGGGAGAATGGTCTCTTACCCAGATATGTTTTTCAATTTTTCAGATGTGAGGACTTCCAGAAATAGATCTGTTGGCATCTCGTCTTAACAAGGAACTTCCCAGGGGCCTATTTCAGGTCCGGGGATCCTCAGGCGGGAGTAGCGTATGCATTGATACTTCCTTGGAATTATCATTCTGCCTATATCTTCCGCCTCTAGTTCTTCCAAAATTCTAATGGAGCGTTCGTTTGTTCTGCTGGTGGTTCCAGCATGGCCTCACAGGTTTTGGTATGCGGATCTCATTCGGATGGCCAGTTGCCAACCTTGGACACTTCCGTTAAGACCAGACCTTCTATCTCAAGGCCCATTTTTTCCATCAGGATCTCAAATCATTAAATTTGAAGGTATGGAAATTGAACGTTTGATTCTTAGTCATAGAGGTTTCTCGGACTCAGTGATTAATACTATGTTACAGGTTTGTAAATCTGTCTCTAGAAAGATTTATTATCGAGTTTGGAAGACTTATATTTCTTGGTGTTCTTCTCATAAATTCTTTTGGCATTCTTTTAGAATTCCTAGAATTTTACAATTTTTCAGGTTGGTTTAGATAAGGTTTTTGTCTGCAAGTTCTTTGAAAGGACAAATCTCTACTCTTTCTGTTCTTTTTCACAGAAAGATTGCTATTCATTCTGATATTCATTGTTTTGTACAGGCTTTGGTTTGTATCAAGCCTGTCATTCAGTCAATCTCTCCTCCTTGGAGTCTCAATTTGGTACTGAGGGCTTTACAGGCTCCTCCGTTTTAACCTTTGCGTTCTCTGGACATTAAAATTACTTTCTTGGAAAGTATTGTTCCTTTTGGCTATCTCTTCTGCTAGAAGAGTTTCTGAGTTTTCTACTCTTTCTTGTGGATCTCCTTTTCTGATTTTTCATCAGGATAAGGCAGTGTTCCTTCCTGTTATTCATTATTTTGTTCAGGCTTTGGTTCTTATCAAACCTGTCATTAAGCCAATTTCTCCTCCTTGGAGTTTTAATTTGGTTCTGAAGGCTTTATAGGCTCTTCTATTTGAGCATATGCTTTCTCTAGACATTATTTACTTTCATGGAAAGTATTGTTCTTTTTAGACATCTCTTCAGCTAGAACAGTTTTTGAATTATCTGTTCTTTCTTGTGAGTCTCCTTTTTCTAATTTTTTCATCAGGATAAGGTGGTTTTTGCTATCCTCATTTCAATTCTTACCTAAAGTTGTGATTTCTATCAACATTAGGGAGGAATTATTGTCTTTTCCTAAGACGACTTTGGTAAGATTCTTACATTCTTTGGATATGGTAAGAGTTTTGAAATCCTATGTTGAAGCTATTCAGATTTCACACAGACTTCTAGTCTATTTATTATCTTTTCTGGTTTTAGGAAGGTCAAAAGGCTTCTGCCATTTCTTTAGCATCTTGGTTAAACTTTTGATTCATCATGCTTATTTGGAGTCGGGTTGATTCCCGCCTCAGTGGATTACGGCTCATTCTACTAGGTAAGTTTCTACTTCCTGGGCTTTTAAGAATGAAGCTTCTGTTGATCAGATTTGCAAAGCAATGACTTGGTCTTTTTTGCATATTTTTTCTAATTCTACCATTTTGATGTTTTCTCTTCTTTAGAAGCAGTTTTGGTAGAATGGTACTTTAGGCAGCTGTTTCAGTTTGATTCTTCTGCTTATAATTTCAGTTTTTTTCATTATAAAAATTGAAACTTTTTGATTTGGGTAGTGGATTTATTTTTCAGCGGAATTGGCTGTCTTTATTTTTTCCCTCCCTCTCTAGTGACTCTTGCGTGGAAGTTCCACATCTTGGGTATCTACTATCCCATACATCACTAGCTCATGGACTCTTGCTAATTACATGAAAGAAAACATAATTTATGTAAGAACTTACCTGATAAATTAATTTCTTTCATATTAGCAAGAGTCCATGAGGCCCACCCTTTTTGTGGTGGTTATGATTTTTTGTATAAAGCACAATTATTCCAATTCCTTATTTTTGATGCTTTCGCTTCTTTCTTATCACCCCACTTCTTGGCTATTCGTTAAACTGAATTGTGGGTGTGGTGAGGGGTGTATTTATATTCATTTTAAGGTTTGGGAAACTTTGCCCCTCCTGGTAGGAATGTATATCCCTTACGTCACTAGCTCATGGACTCTTGCTAATATGAAAGAAATGAATTTATCAGGTAAGTTCTTACATAAATTATGTTTTCTCCTAATGTTATTGTTGTTTATTATGTAAAACTCAACTGACAATGTTGTTGCATTAAAAGGAGCTGCGTCTCCTATATTGTAATATGCACGTCTTTCAATAAAGTCAGTTTAAAAAAAAAAAAAAAAAAAAAAAAAAAAAAAATAGCACACAGTTACTCACAAGCTCAAACACAAGTAGTGAGGCTAGAGAGACATGGGGAAATTACAGGTAAATATGAAGCATGACATCACTGAAGCATGGATCTGTCACTAACCGGTAGCCCACGCAGGGAGGTTGCACTCAGCTTTCTGTTTCCTTTATGGCTGCTGTGCTACCTGCTTTTTCCGGCCCCTGACACTCTGCAAATACCGATCTCTAAGGCTCCAGGGGCCTTTGATAATTGCAATTTCTAGTTGACCCCATTCAGTTAAGGTTAAGCAACTTCAGCCATGGTAAGTAGAGCTGATCCCTCCGGCTGAAAAGACACCTCCCCCAACATGGTAACAGAGAGAATCACAGTAAGTTGTGAGTAAGGGACAGGAACTACCGAAGCCACTGCTCACCTGAAGACTTCCTTGTGTTTTTTTTTTTGTTTGTTTTAAATACTTTGTTTGTATAATGGTTCTTATTTTTTACAATAAATAATAACACCCTTTCACTTTTTTTATACTCTTCCTCTCAAATATACTTTAACCATTCACTTACTTGTGTGTTCTCCATAAAATGGTGCTTGCAAGTCCAGACCCAGTAAACATGGTGTTGCAACCCAGTAATTGATTCCAACCCGTAATTTGATGAACCCTGCTTTATAGTAGTGTCTATTACATACAGTTAAATCAACATTTGTGTATACTGTCCCTTTAATTCATTTTCTGTTTAACATACAATCAAAAACATGTCTCCTCCTGTCTTTTCATACATTTTCAGACACCAGCAAAACTTCCACCAACCAGAAAGCAGTTGAAAGGGAAGAGCATAAATTGTCAAACATTACCAAAGGGACAAATTCTGCACCAACTTCAATTTTCTCATCAGTCTCATCAGTTAACCCTATTAAAGGTCAGTCATAAAAAAAGATAAGAAAAAGGTTTCTAGAAGTTTTATAGCTTTATGAGAAGATGCTTTATGAGAAGATGCTCTAAATTCTGTTTCTAAGTTGACAGCTTACAGTCACAAGACCTCTTATTACCTTTTCTAAAGGATTATGATTGACCTCTAAGGGGGCGATTTATCAAGCTGAGGCGAACAGGGGCGCACATACGTGCCCCTGTCAGCCGCAGCTCACCTCTGGCTATCAATCTCCCTGGTCAGACTAGACTGGGAAGATATAAATTCGCCACCTAAGAGTTCTTATGACCACTGCTTGTTAAATATAGCGTGCAGGTTCTCTTGTGAGAACCTGCAGTCGTAGGCAGACTTTGCCTGCTGAAAGAGTTTAATAAATCGACCCCTAAATGTGGAGTTAGAGCTGGAGAGTGGTAAATTAAAATTAAATATTTTTTTCTAATGGCAGTGAGAGCCCACAAATTAATTCATTACCTATGGTGGCCAGGTGAAGTATCTCCCATAGGTAATGAATTAACTTGTGTACTCTCACTGCCAAGAAATAAAATAATTTATCAGATAAGCATAAATAGTTTTTTGATTTTGATGCATCAGTAATTAATTATTGCTAGATAGTATGCTGTCACTGTGAATGTTAAAAAACTAACTTAATGGGAAGAGTGCACATGTATGTTTGTATGTGTGTGTTTATGTATATATGTCTCCGTGTTCTTTTAAAGGGACACTGTAATCCAAAATCAAAGTTAGCAAAAATTATTTAAACGTGTAGAAACAAAAAAATGTTAAATGCACTTAAATTTTATTTTCTTCCTAAGATAGGGAGAGTCCACGGCTTCATTCCTTACTGTTGGGAAATACACCTTGCCACCAGGAAGAGGCTTAGATATCCCTCCCACTTCCTCAGTACCCCAGTCATTCTTTGCCTTTTGTCATGTTAGGATGGAAACCTTTCTGAGAAAGATGTTTCAACATACAGGATTTTTGTGTCAACCGGCGGCTGCAGTTGCCGTGGTTGCCGGAGCAGCTACCTACTGTTGCGACTCTTTGTCGGAACTCATTGAGGTGGAGTCTCCCCTCGAGGATATTCAAGACAGAATTAAAGCTCTGAGAATAGCTAATTCTTTTATCTGTGATGCGAACATGCACATTTTTCACTAAATGCAAAGGCCTCTTACTTTGCAGTCCTAGCCCTCCGGGCGCTCTGGTTGAAGTCTTGGTCTGTGGATATGACTTCTAAGTCCAGACTCCTTTCTCTTCCCTTCAAGGGAAATATTTTTTTTTTGATCCAGGCCTGGACTCCATTATTTCTACGGTTACCGGAGGCAAGGGTGCCTTCCTACCGCAAGATAAGAAGAACAATCTTCTCATTTTTGTTCCTTTCGTTCTGACAAATCCCAACGACAACGATCCTCCTCCAAGCCCGAGCAACCCAAGAGTACTACTTGGAATACGGCTCAGTCCTGGAATAAGTCCAAGCAGAATATGTAGCCCGCTGAAAACATATCGGCATGAAGGGGCACCCCCCGATCCGTGATTGGATTGTGTAGGGGACAGACTGTCTCTTTTTTCAGACGCCTGGTTCAAGGATGTACAGGATCTGTGGGTCCTATAGGTGGTATCTCAGGGATACAAGATAGGCTTCAAATCTCACCTGCTAAGGGGCAGATTCCTTCTCTCGAATCTGTCTACCAGACCAGAAAAGAAGCATGCCTTTCTAGGGTGCGTTCGGGATCTATCCTCCTTAGGAGTTGTAGTCCCTATGCCTATCGAAAAAAGATTTTGGGGGTTTTATTCAAACCTTTTCGTGGTCCCAAAGAAGGAGGGAACTTTCGGACCAATTCTGGACCTAAAGTGCTTACAGCGTCCCTTCCTTTAAGATGGAGATGATATGGTCCGTCCTTACTTTAATTTAGGAAGGCCAGTTTATGACTACTATAGATCTGAAGGACGCTTACCTTTGTGTTCCAATCCACAGGAAACATTTTCAGTTCCCGAGTTTTGCATTCCTGGACCAGCACTTCCAGTTCATTGCCCTTCCGTTTGGCCTAGCTACTGCTCCAAGAATCTTTAAAAAAGTTTCTGGGGGCTCTTCTAGCCATTGCCAGAACTCAGGGTATTGCAGTAGCCCCATACTTGGACAATATTCAGGTGCAAGCACCATCCTTTTGTCTTGCAGAAGAATTCTCAGAGTCCCTTCTCAGTCTTCTTCGATCACATGGATGGAAGATAAACTTGGAAAAGGGTTCTCTCTTTTTTTTAAACAACTTTATTGAAGGTAAAGTAAAGCAGTACAAAAAATAGGGAGACACAGCTCCATCACAGTGTGACTTCAACAGCTGTCACATTTTACTGAGTAACAAACAAAGTTTATAAAGTACATCTTATCAGTATAAAATAACTACATTTTTTCTCTAGACCTTCTTAAGGGTCAGAAACAATGTCAGATGTGTTCTGAGGAGACACAAAAGAGCTCCATGTAACAAACAGAATAGCCATAAGGGCTTTAAAAACAAAATACAAAAAGAAAGAAAAAGTGGGGATAATAAAGAAAATTAAAGAAAAGTCTAAAAATGGGGTATCATGAGGATATTTCTAACAGACCAGAGACGTTGCAAGCTAACTTTGGCATGTCTTGCCCTTTGGACCGTCTTGAATCCCTCTGTGGCTCAGTGTATGGAGGCGATTGGTCTCATGGTGTCCTGCATGGACATCATTCCTTTTGCCAAGTTCCGTCTCAGACCTTTACAACTGTGCATGCTGAGGCAGTGGAATGGCGATCATTCAGATCTGTCTCAACAGATTGTATTAGACAGCCGGTCAAGAGAATCACTCTCTTGGTTGCTCTGTCCAGATCATCTGTCCCTAGGGACATGCTTCTTAAGATCATCCTGGGAGATTGTGACTATGGATGCAAGCCTATCCAGATGGGGAGCTGTTTGGGGTGCCTGGAAGGCACATGGGTTGTGGACTCAGGAGGAGT
The DNA here is from genome assembly GCF_027579735.1 of Bombina bombina. Taxonomy (NCBI): domain Eukaryota; kingdom Metazoa; phylum Chordata; class Amphibia; order Anura; family Bombinatoridae; genus Bombina; species Bombina bombina. The sequence goes on along the minus strand of NC_069503.1, from coordinate 476,175,411 downwards.
CCTCCCTCCTGATCAATGTTTTGGAACTACGGGCAATCTTCAAGACCTTGAAGGTTTGGCCACTTCTGGGTTCGTCCCAGTTTATCAGATTCCAATCAGACAATATAACCTGGCTTACATCAACCATCAGGGGGGAATGAGAAGTTCCTTCACGATGAAGGAAGTATCTCAGATTCTGGAGTGGGCGGAGGCCCACAGCTGTTCACTGTCAGCGATCCACATTCCGGGTGTGGACAACTGGGAGGTGGATTTTCTCAGCAGGCAATCCTTCCATCCAGGGGAATGGTCTCTCCACCCGAGGTGTTTGCAGAGATATGCAGCAAGTGGGGGACGCTGGAGATAGATCTCATGGCGTCCCGTCTCAATACCAAGCTACCCAGGTACTGGTCGAGGTTGAGGGATCCCCAACTAATAGATGCACTAGCAGTGCCCTGGAGGTTCAAACTCATATATCATTTGTCTCTATTACCGCTTCTACAAGTGGTGGCCCGCATCAAGCAGGAGCGGGTATCAATAATCCTGATTGCTCCATTGTGGCCGCAAAGGAGCTGGTTCGCGGATCTAGTGGGGATGTCCTCATCTCAGTGTAAGTTACCGTGTCGCAGAGACCTGCTGATACAAGGTCCATTTGTTCATCAAAATTTTGATTCTCTGCGGCTGACTGCTTGAAGATTGAATGCTTAGTCTTAGTCATTGATACTCTTTTTCAAGCTTGTAAACTCGGCTTATCTACCACAATGTGTGAAGGACCTACTTATTCTGGTGTGAAAAGTGTGGTTTGCTAGAATCTTATCTTTAAGTTAACCTTAAGTTAAGGTTGCTAGGATCTTATCTTTTCTCCAGGATGTGCTAGAGAAGGGCCTTTCTGCTAGTTCCCTGTCAGTTTTATTGCACAATAGACTGGCTGAGCTTCCAGACGTGCAGTCCTTAAAGCTCTGATTAGGATCAGACCTGTGTTTAGATCTGGGGCTCGTACTTGGAGCCTAAATCTTGTTCTTCGGGTTTTGCAACAGATTCCGTTGACATTAAATTGTTATCTTGGAAGGTTCTCTTTTTATTGGCTATTGCCTCTGCGAGTTTCTGAGATCTCTGCTTTGCAATGTGAGCCCCCTTATCTGATTTTTCATTCAGATAAGGCATACATACTAAATTAGGTTTTCTTCCTAAGATTGTGTCCGTTTGCAACATCAATCAGGTGATTGTGGTTCCTTCCTTGTGTCCTAATCCTCCTCCATCGAAGGAACGCTTACTTCACAAATTTGGATGTGGTTCGAGCCTTGAAGTTCTATCTTCAGGCTACTAAGGAGTTTAGATAATCTTCCTCTTTGTTTGTTGTCTATTCGGGGGAAGCGTAAGGGGCAGAAGGCTACTTTGACTTCCCTATCTTTTTGGTTAAGGAGTGTCATCCGCTTAGCTTACGAGTCAGTGGGACATTGTCGTCCTGAAAGGATAACAGCTCATTCCACTAGAGCAGTGGCTTCCTCTTGGGCCTTTAAGAACGAGGCCTCTATGGATCAGATTTGTAAGGCGGCTACCTGGTCCTCATTACAATTTTTTTCAAGTTTTATGTTTTTGCTTTGTCTGAAGCAGCTTTCGGGAGAAAAGTTTTGCAGGCTGTGGTGCCCTCAGAATACGGTCTTCCTCTTCCTTTTTCTTCCCTCCCATTATTCATTTAGTGTCCTATGGAGCTTGGGTATAGTTTTCCCAACAGTAAGGAATGAAGCCGTGTACTTGTCCCGATCTTAGGAAGTAAAACATAATTTATGCTTACCAGATAAATTCCTTTCCTTCCTGATAGCGAGAGTCCACGGCCCTGCACGTTTTTTTCTTGTCTATGGGCGTTCCCCTATTTTTTATTTTATTTTTTTGGCACCATTTATACCCTAATGTTTCTCCTACTTTTCCTTGTTCCCTCGGCAGAATGACTGGGTTAATGAGGAAGTGGGAGGGATATTTATGCCTTTGGCTGGGGTGTCTCTGCCTCCTCCTGGTGGCCAGGTGTTGTATTTCCCAACAGAAAGGAATCTCCCTATCCAATTTGGAGAATATTTGCTGATCGTACCCATAGAAAGTGATGAAGCTCTTTGGTAAACTGAAGCTGTCAGTTTTTCAGTTTTATTTTAAATTGATACACATTTTCACAGGGTAGAGAGAAGTAAACAGGAGAACACCTGGGGCTGATATAAAGTCTCAGTTTTCAGCAATATAAATTAAACTGAAATGTTTTCACTACAATTTAACCTGATTTTGCCTCTAGTTTAGTATATATTACTTTTCTGTCAACTAAATAAGTGTAATTTTCAGCAAACTTAAGCAAAATGTGCCTGTCTAGTATCTTGTGAAAGATCTTACAGTGCTTGAGGGTTCTGCCCTTTCTTTTTAAAGACACAATGAGTCCACGGATCATCATCCTTACTTGTGGGATATTCACCTCCTGGTCAGCAGGAGGAGGCAAAGAGCACCACAGCAGAGCTGTTAAATAGCTCCTCCCTTCCCTCCCACTCCAGTCATTCTCTTTGCCTACGTTAGTTATAGGAAGATGTAAAGTGAGGTGTTAGATTAGATTCTTCAATCAAGAGTTTATTATTTTTAAAGTGGTGCCAGAGAGTGCTGCTTCGTTCTAGGGTGTAGCCGTAGTCCATATCAGTCTCTATAGTAGAGCTTTTGATGGCTTTAGAACAATGGGAACTTGTGGGACATATATCACACTGCGCCTCCTATACCTTTATGTTGCCCATATCCTGATAGCCTAAGCAAGATTAACTCAGGCTTTGTCATTTTCCACAGGGCTATGGGAGGGAGAGGACCTCCTAAACCTGCTGAGCTGCCCTGCTGTCGGGCAGAATACAAAGGTAAGTGCTAACTTTGTTTTTTATTCTGGGAACTATTCTCTCAGGGAAAGTGGCACTTTAATTTATTTCATAAGGCTCAGTCAAGAGATCCTTGGATTGGGACATCAATCTCTCTTCTTTAGAGGGTACTGATAGTACAGCCATTAGTACAGGCACTGGGGCTGGGGAGCTCATTTTTAATTGCTGGCGGTTATTCCCTATCGGTTTATTACAAGCTAAAGAGGCTTTTCATTTTAACCGATCGGATTATGTGTTTTTTACTGTGACGCCCACGAGGGGCGGGGCTAGAGGTTTGCGCGCTTCTTATGATAACTGCGTAACTCTTTGCCGGTCCGTAGCTGCCATAGCCTTCAAGGAAGGTGTTGGGACATTGAGGCTCTAAAACCACATGGTTTATTTTGCAAATTAAGCAGGCGGTTATAGCGCTCCTGGGCTCTTGCTCATCCGGATCGTTCAAGTTCAAAGGAGCTGAAACCAAGGGAGTGAGTCAGTTTGGCAGGTAGGCACCTCAGCAGGATTGCTGAGGTGTAAGGGTGTCTGAATTTTGCTTTGTTTTAGCTGCGGGATAGTTTTTCACTACGGCAGTAAAAAAAGTTATATTTTAAAATATAAAGGCACAGTAACATTTTTTTTTTTTTTTTTCTGTCATCAAAGTTTTGGATGTTGATTAATTTGTCTTGTTTTATTGAACACATAATTCCTAAATAGTAGATACATTTTTTTTTCTAGCTAAATTTAAAGAGACAGTAACGTCTTAATTTAAAAAGAAAAGTTTTTTTATTTTTTTTTTATTGTGTTCAGTATGGACTTATGAGCCATAGAAAATGTTACTTGCTCCATGTGTTTGGATGCAAATGTGGAAACAACAATCCCTTTCTGTCCCTCATGTATTGAGAGGGCTTTAAGGTATAGGGAAAAGATTTTTCATGAGCAAAATTTCTCTAAGGAGGATGCTTCTCAGGAGTCTAATGATGAGTCGGAGTATGCCGCAGCTTTCTCCCCATGCATCCCAATCTTTAAAGCCAGCACAAGCAGTGCCCTGTACTTCTGCTCTAGTGCCTGCTGGAGTTACCTTAAAAGACATATCTGCACTTATGTCTTCTATAATTTCTGATGCGTTGTCTGCTTTTCCTATGCTTCAAGACAAGCGTAAGAGGAAAGACAACCATGTTGTCAGTGAGGTTTCTTATCGCTATGGTGACAATCTCGGAGGTACCCTCTCAGGGAACTGAGATGGAAGGTATTGAGGTTCTATCAGAAGGAGAAATTTCAGGCTCTGAAAGTTCATTACCTTTGACTGATTCAGAAGTTGTATCTTTCGGGTTTAAACTAGAACACCTCCGTCAGTTACTCAGGGAGGTTTTGGTTACTTTAGACGACTGAGATTCTACAGTAGTGGTCGCTCCTGCGAAGTCGAGTAGATTGGATAGATATTTTGAAGTTCCCTCTTACTCAGACGTTTTTCTGGTGCCAAAGCGAGCTTCGGAGATTGATTCCAAGGAATGGGAGAGACCAGGTATTCCCTTCTCTCCGTCCCCCATTTTCAAAAAGATGTTCCCTATAGCCGACGCTGTCAGGGAAACTTGGCAGACGGTCCCTAAGGTGGAAGGGGCTATTTCCACCTTAGCCAAGCAAACTACTATTCCCATTGAGGATAGTTGTGCTTTTAAAGATCCCATGGACAAGAAGTTGGAGGGCCTACTTAAGAAAATTTATGTTCACCAGGGTCTGCTATTGCAGCCGGCTGCGTGCATTGCTACTATCACTAGTGCAGCAGCTTATTGGTTTGATGCTCTGTCCGAGTCTCTCGAGACTGAGACTTCTTTAGAGGAGATCCAAGATAGGATTAAAGCTCTGAACTTAGCCAATGCTTTTATTACTGATGCTTCTCTGCAAATTACTAAATTGGCATCTAAGAGTTCAGGGTTCTCTGTCCTAGCCCGCAGATTTTTATGGTTGAAACCTTTGGTCTGCGGACGTGTCGTCCAAGTCTAAGCTTCTAGCAATTCCTTACAAGGGGAAGACCTTGTTTGGACCTGGCCTGAAGGAAATTATCTCTGATATCACAGGAGGTAAGGGTCATCTCCTTCCTCAGGATAAGAGAAGTAAACAAAAAGGACAAAGTAATTGTCGTTCCTTTCGGAATTTCAAGGGAAATTCTTTCTCTTCCTCCTCTAAACAGGAGGGGAACTATTCGCAATCTAAGCCTACTTGGAGACCCAACAAGTCTTGGAACAAGGGTAAACAATCCAAGAAGCCTGCTGCTGGATCCAAAACAGCATGAAGGACATGCCCCCGATCCGGGACCGGATCTGGTAGGGGCAGACTTTCCTTCTTCGTTCAGGCTTGGGTTCGGGACGTTCAGGATCCCTGGGCAGTTGAAATAGTGTCTCAGAGATACAAACTGGAGTTCAAAAATTTTCCTCCCAGAGGAAGGTTTCTTCTTTCAAGATTGTCTGCAAACCAGATTAAAAAAAAGAGGTGTTCTTACATTGTGTAAGAGACCTCTCCGCCTTGGGAGTGATTGTTCCCGTTTCTGTACAGAAACAGGGGCAGGGTTTTTATTCAAACCTGTTTGTAGTTCCCAAAAAGGAGGGAACCTTCAGACCTATCTTAGACCTCAAGAGTCTAAACAAGTTTATCAGAGTTCCTTCGTTCAAGATGGAAACTATTCGTACAATTCTTCCATTGATCCAGGAGGGTCAATTTATGACCACAGTGTATTTAAAGGATGCATATCTACATGTTCTTGTCCACAGAGATCATCACAGGTTCCTGAAGTTTGCCTTTCTGGACAACTCTTTCAGTTCGTGGCTCTTCCTTTCAGCCTGGCCATGGCACCAAGAATTTTCACAAAAGTTCTGGGGTCTCTCTGCTGGCAGTTCTAAGACCGCGGGGCATTGCGGTGGCACCTTATCTGGACGATATTCTAATCCAGGCGCCATCTTGTCAACAAGCAAGATCTCATACCGACATTGTGCTATCCTTCCTAAGAACTCACGGGTGGAAGGTAAATCTGAAAATGAGTTCCTCAATTCCGAAGACAAGGGTGACCTTCTTGGGAACTCTAATCGATTCTATATCCATGAGAATTTTTCTGACAGAGGTCAGGAAATCAAAGATTCTGGATACCTGTCGAGCCCTTCAGTACACTCCTCGGCTGTCAGTGGCACAGTGCATGGAGGTAATTGGACTGATGGTGGTGGCAATGGACATCATCCTGTTTGCTCGGTTCCACCTCAGGCCTCTGCAGTTAGACATGCTCAGCCAGTGGAATGGAGATTATGCAGACTTGTCTCCTCGAATAAACCTGGAACAGGAGACGAGGGACTTTCTTCAATGATGGTTGTCTCCGGATCATCTATCACAGGGAACCTGCTTTCGCAGACCGTCCTGGGTGATTGTGACAACAGATACCAGCCTTCTAGGGTGGGGAGCTGTCTGGGGTTCCCTAAAGGCTCAGGGAGTATGGTCTCAGACAGAGTCTGTTCTTCCTATAAACATCCTGGAACTAAGAGCGATCTTCAATGCTCTTCTGGCCTGGCCTCAGTTGGCTTTGGCCCAGTTCATCAGATTCCAGTTGGACAACATAACGACAGTGGCTTACATCAATCATCAGGGAGGAACGAGGAGTTCCTTAGCGATGACCGAGGTAGCCAAGATAATCCGGTGAGCGGAGGCCCATTCTTGCCATCTGTCAGCGATCCATATCCCAGGGGTGGACAACTGGGAGGTGGACTTTCTGAGCAGACAGACTTTTCATCCAGGAGAGTGGGAACTCCATCCGGAAGTGTTCTCCAACCTGATTCTCAAATGGGGTTGGCCGGAGTTAGATCTCATGGCATCTTGTCAGAATGCCAAGCTCCCGAGATTCGGGTCGTGGTCCAGGGATCCCCAGGCGGAACTGATAGATGCTCTGGCAGTTCCTTGGTCCTTCAGCCTAGAATACCTGTTTCCCCCGTTTGCGCTTCTGCCTCGGGTCATTGCTCGGATCAAGCAGGAGAGGGCATCGGTGATCCTCATTGCTCCTGCTTGGCCTCGCAGGATTTAGTATGCCGATCTGGTGGACATGTCATCCCTGCCACCTTGGAGACTTCCGTTGAGGAAAGACCTGCTCATTCAAGGACCCTTCCTTCACCCAAATTTAGTTTCTCTGAAGCTGACTGCTTGGAGATTGAACGCTTAATCCTATCCAAGCGGGGGTTTTCGGATTCGGTCATAGAGACCTTGATTCAGGTGCAAAATCCTGTAACTAGAAAGATTTGCCATAAGATATCGGGTAAATATCTCTATCGGTGTGAATCCAAGGGCTACTCATGGAGTAGAGTTAGGATTCCCAGAATTTTGTCTTTTCTCCAAGAAGGTTTGGAGAAGGGTTTATCGGCAAGTTCCCTAAAGGGTCAGATCTCTGCCTTATCTATTTTGTTACACAAACGTCTGGCAGATGTCCCAGATGTACAATCTTTTTGTCAGGCCCTGGTTAGGATCAGGCCTGTGTTCAAACCAGTTACTCCTCCATGGAGTCTTAATTTAGTTCTTAAAGTTCTTCAAGGGGCACCATTTGAGCCTATGCATTCCTTAGATATTAAGTTGTTATCTTGGAAAGTTTTATTTCTTGTTGCTATTTCTCTTGTAAGGTGTATCCAGTCCACGGATTCATCCATTACTTGTGGGATATTCTCCTTCCCAACAGGAAGCTGCAAGAGGATCACTCCTGCTATGAGGTATGTGCAGTTTTAATTTTTTCTAGAGAGATGATAAGCTAGAAAATGCTGACAATACTGGATTTATTTAAGGTAAGCCTGATTACAGTGATTTAATAACGACTGGTATCATGCTTGCTGTAAAGGGTAATATTTTTATTATTTACTCACATTACTGAATAGATATAACATTTGCTTGAGGTGTATAATTGTTTATTTCATATTGGTGATAAAACTTTATTCTGGGGCCCAGTTTTTCCACATGGCTGACTAGATTTTGCCTAGGGATAGTTTTTTAAGGCCCTCTCACTGTGAGTACAGGTTGGGAGGGGCCTATTTTCCATTAGTTTTTGCAGCTTGAGACATCCAGCTTCCCTGAAGGAGTCCCCTGAACATATAGGACCTCTCTAAGGGGTTTTTGTGCCTTCCAAAATCGTTGTATGGGCAGGTAGGGTCACAGTAGAGCTGTGGCAGTTTGTTGTGACTGTTTAAAAACGTTTATATCATTTTTTTTATCCGGTTTTGAAACTAAGGGGTTAATCATCCATTTGCAAGTGGGTGCAATGCTCTTTCTGTGATTGTTTTTTTCTCTTAAAGGCACAGTACCGTTTTTATTTTTTGCTTGTTCACAGTTATTAAAGTGTTTTCCAAGCTTGCTGGTCTCATTACTAGTCTGTTTAAACATGTCTGACATAGAGGAAACTCATCGTTCATTATGTTTAGAAGCCATTGTGGAACCCCCTCTTAGAATGTGTACCAAATGCACTGATTTTACTATAGATTACAAAGACCATATTCTGGCTTTAAAAAATTTATCACCAGAAGAAATTGACAAGGGGGAAGTTATGTCGTCTAACTCTCCCCACGTGTCGGATCCTATAAATCCCGCTCAGGGGACGCCAAGTACATCTAGCGCGCCCATTGCGTATACCTTGCAAGACATGGCGGCAGATATGAATCATACCCTTACAGAGGTATTATCTAAACTGCCAGTATTGCAAGGAAATCGAGACAGCTCTGGGAGTAGAATAAATACAGAGCTCTCTGACGCTTTAGTAGCTATCTCTGATACACCCTCACAATATAATGAAGCTGAAGCAGGGGAGCTTAAATCTGTGGGTGATTTTTCTGATTCAGGGAAGATACTTCAATCTGATTCTGATATGTCTACATTTAAATTTAAGCTTGAACACCTCCGCGTATTTCTCAGGGAGGTTTTAGCAACTCTGGACGACTGTGACACTATTGTAGTCCCAGAGAAATTATGTAGATTGGATAAATACTATGCAGTACCTACTTACACTGATGTTTTTCCAATCCCTAAAAGGTTTTCTGAAATTATTACTAAGGAATGGGATAGACCAGGTGTACCATTCTCTCCCCCTCCTGTTTTTAAAAAGATGTTTCCTATAGATGCCGCTACACGGGACTTATGGCAGACGGTCGCTAAGGTGGAGGGAGCAGTTTCTACTCTAGCTAAGCGTACCACTATCCCTGTCGAGGACAGTTGTGCTTTTCTAGATCCAATGGATAAAAAATTAGAGGGTTACCTTAAGAAATTTTTTATTCAACAAGATTTTATTCTCCAGCCTCTTGCATGCATTGCCCCAGTCACTGCTGCCGCGGCTTTCTGGTTTGAGTCCCTAGAGGAGGCTCTACAGGTTGAAACCCCGTTGGTTTTATTGACAAGCTTAGGGCCCTTAAGCTAGTCAATTCATTTGTTTCTGACGCCGTTGTTCATTTAACCAAGCTAACGGCTACAAAATTCAGGTTTTGCTATTCAAGCGCGTAGGGCGCTATGGCTTAAATCCTGGTCAGCTGACTTGACTTCAAAGTCTAAACTTCTCAACATTCCCTTCAAAGGACAGATCCTATTCGGGCCTGGACTGAAGGAGATCATTTCTGACATCATTGGAGGAAAAGGTCACGCCCTTCCTCAAGACAGGTCCAACAAATTAAGGACCAAACAGTCTAGTTTTCGGCCCTTTCGAAACTTCAAGAGTGGCGCAGCTTCAACTTCCTCTAACACAAAACAAGAGGGAACTTTTGCCCAGTCTAAGCCGGTCTGGAGACCTAACCAGGCTTGGAACAAGGGGAAACAGGCCAAGAAGGCTGCTGCTGCCTCTAAGACAGCATGAAGGAGCAGCCCCCGATCCAGAAACGGATCTAGTAGGGGCTAGACTCTCATCGCCCAGGCTTGGGCAAGAGATGTCCAGGATCCCTGGGCATTGGAAATTGTGTCCATGGGTTATCTTCTGGAATTCAAAACCTCTCCCCCAAAAGGGAGATTTCATCTCTCACTTTTATCTGCAAACCAGATAAAGAGAGAAGCATTCGTACATTGTGTTCAAGACCTCCTAGTTATGGGAGTGATCCACCCAGTTCCGCAGGAGGAACAGGGACAGGGTTTTTATTCAAATCTGTTTGTTGTTCCCAAGAAAGAGGGAACATTCAGACCAATCTTAGATCTCAAGATCTTAAACAAATTTCTCAGAGTCCCATCCTTCAAGATGGAGACTATTCGAACCATCCTTCCTATGATCCAGGAGGGTCAATACAGGCACTACCAGTTTGTGGCTCTTCCCTTCGGGTTGGCTACGACACCAAGAATCTTTACAAAGGTTCTAGGGTCCCTTCTAGCGGTCCTAAGGCCGCGGGCTATAGCAGTAGCCCCTTACTCAGACGACATTCTGATACAGGCGTTGTTCTGGCATTTCTGAGGTCGCATGGGTGGAAAGTGAACGAAGAAAAAAGTTCTCTATCCCCTCTCACAAGAGTTTCCTTCCTAGGAACTCTGATAGATTCTGTAGAAATGAAGATTTACCTGACAGAGGCCAGGTTGTCAAAACTTCTAAATTCCTGCCGTGTTCTTTATTCTACTTCTCGCCCTTCAGTGGCTCAGTGTATGGAAGTAATCGGCTTAATGGTAGCGGCAATGGACATAGTGCCGTTTGCCCGCCTACATCTCAGACCACTGCAACTCTGCATGCTCAGTCAGTGGAATGGGGATTACACAGATTTGTCCCCTCTACTAAATCTGGATCAAGAGACCAGGGATTCTCTTCTCTGGTGGTTATCTCGGGTCCATCTGTCCAAGGGTATGACCTTCCGCAGGCCAGATTGGACAATAGTAACGACAGATGCCAGCCTTCTGGGCTGGGGTACAGTCTGGAACTCCCTGAAGGCTCAGGGCTTGTGGACTCAGGAGGAGACACTCCTTCCGATAAACATTCTGGAACTAAGAGCGATATTCAATGCTCTTCAGACTTGGCCTCAGCTAGCTGCGGTCAGGTTCATCAGATTTCAGTCGGACAACATCACGACTGTAGCTTACATCAACTATCAAGGGGGAACAAGGAGTTCCCTAGCAATGTTGGAGGTTTCAAAAATAATTCTATAGGCAGAGGTTCACTCTTGCCATCTATCAGCTATCCATATCCCAGGAGTAGAGAACTGGGAGGCGGATTTTCTAAGTCGACAGACTTTTCATCCGGGGGAGTGGGAACTCCATCCGGAGGTGTGGGAACTCCATCCGGAGGTGTTTGCACAGTTGATTCAACTTTGGGGCAAACCAGAACTGGATCTCATGGCGTCTCGTCAGAACGCCAAGCTTCCTTGTTACGGGTTCAGGTCCAGGGATCCCAAGGCAGCACTGATAGATGCTCTAGCAGCGCCTTGGTCTTTCAACCTGGCTTATGTGTTTCCACCGTTTCCTCTGCTCCCTCGTCTGATTGCCAAGATCAAGCAGGAGAGAGCTTCAGTGATTTTGATAGCTCCTGCATGGCCACGCAGGACTTGGTACGCAGATCTGGTGGACATGTCATTCTTTCCACCTTGGACTCTGCCGCTGAGGAAGGACCTTCTACTTCAAGGTCCCTTCAAACATTCAAATCTAATTTCTCTGCGTCTGACTGCTTGGAGATTGAACGCTTGATTTTGTCAAAACGTGGTTTTTCCGAGTCGGTCATTGATACCTTAATTCAGGCTCGAAAGCCTGTCACCAGGAAAATCTATCATAAGATATGGTGTAAATATCTTCATTGGTGTGAATACAAGGGTTACTCATGGAGTAAAGTCAGGATTCCCAGGATATTGTCTTTTCTCCAAGAAGGATTGGAGAAGTGATTGTCAGCTAGTTCCTTAAAGGGACAGATTTCTGCTCTGTCTATTATTTTGCACAAGCGTCTGGCGGATGTTCCAGACGTTCAGGCGTTTTGTCAGGCTTTAGTTAGAATCAAGCCTGTGTTTAAACCTGGTGCTCCTCCATGGAGTTTAAATTTAGTTCTTAAAGTTCTTCAAGGGGTTCCGTTTGAACCTCTGCATTCCATAGATATCAAGCTTTTATCTTGGAAAGTTCTGTTCTTGGTAGCCATCTCTTCGGCTCGAAGAGTTTCAGAGTTATCTGCCTTGCAGTGTGATTCCCCTTATCTGATCTTCCATGCAGATAAGGTAGTTTTGCGTACCAAACCTGGGTTTCTTCCTAAGGTGGTATCCAATAAGAATATCAATCAAGAGATTGTTGTTCCGTCACTGTGTCCTAATCCTTCTTCAAAGAAGGAACGTCTATTACACAATCTTGACGTAGTTCGTGCTTTAAAGTTTTATTTACAAGATACTAAAGATTTTCGTCAAACATCTGCATTGTTTGTTGTCTACTCTGGACAGAGGAAAGGCCAAAAGGCTTCAGCAACTTCTCTTTCTTTTTGGTTAAGAAGTATAATCCGCTTAGCTTATGAGACTGCTGGCCAGCAGCCTCCTGTAAGAATTACAGCTCATTCCACTAGAGCGGTGGCTTCCACATGGGCCTTTAAAAATGAGGCTTCTGTTGAACAGATTTGTAAGGCGGCGACTTGGTCTTCGCTTCATACTTTCTAAATTCTACAAATTTGATACTTTTGCTTCTTCGGAGGCTATTTTTGGGAGAAAGGTCTTACAGGCAGTGGTGCCTTCCATTTAAGCACCTGCCTTGTCCCTCCCTTCATCCGTGTCCTATAGCTTTGGTATTGGTATCCCACAAGTAATGGATGAATCCGTGGACTGGATACACCTTACAAGAGAAAACAAAATTCATTTCTTTCATATTAGCAAGAGTCCATGAGCTAGTGACGTATGGGATATACATTCCTACCAGGAGGGGCAAAGTTTCCCAAACCTTAAAATGCCTATAAATACACCCCTCACCACACCCACAATTCAGTTTTACAAACATTGCCTCCCGTGGAGGTGGTGAAGTAAGTTTGTGCTTAAGATTCTTCGTTGATATGCGCTTCGCAACAGGTTGAAGCCCGGTTTTCCTCTGAGGGCAGCGAATGAGAGATGTGAAGAGAGTATTGCCTATTTGAATACAATGGTCTACCTCTAGGGGATCTATTTCATAGGTTCTCTGTTATCGGTCGTAGAGATTTCTTCTCCTACCTCCCTTTTCAGATCGACGATATACTCTTATATACCATTACCTCTACTGATTCTCGTTTCAGTACTGGTTTGGCTATCTGCTATATGTAGAGGAGTGTCCTGGGGTAAGTAAGTCTTATTTTTTGTGACACTCTACACTATGGTTGGGCACTTTATATGTAAAGTTCTAAATATATGTCTATAAACTTATATTTTCCTTGGTTCAGGATAATCAGTATTCCTTTTCAAATACAGACTGTCAGTTTAATTATTGGGATAATGCATTTAATTATTTTTTCTTACCTTGAAAATTTCATTTGGCCATTTTTTCCTGCATGCTGTTAGGCTCGCGGGGGCAGAAATTTTTTCTTTTTATTACGTCATTTTTGGCGCGAACTTTTTTGGCGCTAAAAATTTTGTAATTTCCGGCGACGTAATTTACACCGGAAGTTGTATTCTGTTACGCATGCGTATTCAGACATTTTTTTGCGCCAAAAAAATGTGGGCGTCTTTTTTACTCACATTATTTAAACATTTCTCTTTCATTGCTTCTGGTTTCTAGAAGCTTATTGTTTTGCATTCTTTCCCATTCCTGAAACTGTCATTTAAGGAATTTGATAATTTTGCTTTATATGTTGTTTTTTCTATTACATATTTCAAGATGTCTCACACTGACCCTGGATCTCAATCTACTAGTGGAAAGACGCTGCCTGATGCTGGTTCTACCAAAGTTAAGTGCATATGTTGTAAACTTGTGGTAACTGTTCCTCCAGCTGTAGTTTGTGAAAGCTGTCATGATAAACTTTCCAATGCAGATTGTGTTTCCATTAGTAATAATCCTTTACCTGTTGTTGTTCCTTCAACATCTATTGTTCAGGATGTTCCTGTTAATGTAAAAGAATTTGTTTCTAATTCTATTAGGAAGGCTCTGCCTGTTATTCCTCCTTCCAGTAAACGTAAAAGGTCTTGCAAAACTTCACATTTCAGATGAATTTTTAGGTGACTGCCATCATTCTGTTTCTGATGAGGTTTTTTCCGGTTCAGAAGATTCTACCACAGATATTGAAACTGATAAATCTTCATATTTATTTAAAATGGAGTTTATTCGTTCATTTCTTAAAGAAGTTTTGATTGCTTTAGATATGGAGGAGTCCAGTCCTCTTGATACTAAAACTGCTAAACGTTTAAATTCGGTTTATAAACCTCATGTGTTAATTCCGGAAGTTTTTCCAGTTCCTGATGCTATCTGAGATGTGATTGCTAGGGAATGGGATAGTCTGGGTACTTCATTTACTCCTTCTCCAAGGTTTAAGAAATTGTACCCTGTGCCATCTGATAGATTGGAGTTTTGGGATAAAATCCCTAAAGTCGATGGGGCTATCTCTACTCTTGCCAAACGTACTGCTATTCCTACGGCAGATAGCACTTCGTTTAAAGATCCTTTAGATAGGAAAATTTAATCTTTTTTGAGAAAAGCTTATTTATGTTCAGGTAATCTACTTAGACCTGCTATCTCTTTGGCTGATGTTGCTGCAGCTTCAACTTTCTGGTTGGAGGCTTTAGCGCAACAAGTGACAGATCATAATTCATATAGCATTGTTAAACTTCTTCAACACGCTAATAACTTTGTCTGTGATGTCATTTTTTATATCATTAGAGTTGATGTCCGGTATATGTCTTTAGCTATTTTAGCTAGACGAGCTTTATGGCTTAAATCCTGGAATGTAGATATGACTTCTAAGTCAACTTTGCTTTCTCTTTCCAAGGTAATAAGTTGTTTGGTTCTCAGTTGGATTATATAATTTCAACTGTTACTGGAGGGAAGGGTGCCTTTTTGCCTCAGGGCAAAAAATTTAAAGGTAATTTCAGGGCTGCTAATCGTTTTCGTTCCTTTCGTCAGAATAAGGAGCAGAAGCCCGATCCTTCCCATAAAGGAACAGTTTCCGGTTGGAAACCTAATCCAGTCTGGAATAAATCCAAGCCTTCCAGAAAGTTAAAACCAGCTCCTAAATCCGCATGAAGGTGCGGCCCTCATTCCAGGGGCAGGTTACGATTTTTCAAAGATGTTTGGATCAATTCGATTCACAATCTTTAGATTCAGAACATTGCTTCGCAAGGGTACAGAATAGGTTTCAAGGTAAGACCGCCTGTGAGAAGATTTTTTCTCTCACGCATTCCAGTCAATCCAGTGAATGCTCAAGCGTTTCTGAAATGTGTTTCAGACCTAGAGTTAGCTGGGGTAATTATACCAGTTCCAGTTCTGGAACAAGGTCTGGGGTTTTATTAAAATCTATTCATTGTACCAAAGAAAGAGAATTCTTTCAGACCAGTTCTGGACCTAAAAATATTGAATCGTTATGTAAGGATACCAACATTCAAAATGGTGACTATAAGAACTATTCTGCCTTTTGTTCAGCAAGGGCATTATATGTCTACAATAGACTTACAGGATGCATACCTGCATATTCCAATTCATCCAGATCACTATCAGTTTCTGAGATTTTCTTTTCTAGACAAGCATTACCAGTTTATTGCTCTTCCATTTGGTCTAGCAACAGCGCCAAGAATCTTTTCGAAGGTTCTCGGTGCCCTTCTCTCTGTAATCAGAGAACAGGGTATTGCGGTATTTCCTTATTTGGACGATATCTTGGTACTTGCTCAGTCTTCACATTCTGCAGAATCTCATACGAATCAACTTGTGTTGTTTCTTCAAAGACATGGTTGGAGGATCAATTTGCCAAAGAGTTCCTTGATTCCTCAGACAAGGGTAACCTTTTTAGGTTTCCAAATAGATTCAGTGTCCATGACTTTGTCTCTGACAGAAAAGAGACGTCTGAAATTGGTTTCAGCCTGTCGAAACCTTCAGTCTCAATTGTTCCCTTCGGTAGCTTTATGCATGGAGACTTTAGGTCTCATGACTGCTGCATCGGACGCGATCCCTTTTGCTCGTTTTCACACGAGACCACTCCAGCTTTGTGTGCTGAACCAGTGGTGCAGGGATTATACAAGGATATCACAAATAATATCCTTAAATCCCAATGTTCGATCATCTCTAACTTGGTGGATGGATCACCATTGTTTAATCCAAGGGGCCTCTTTCGTTCGTCCAACCTGGACTGTGATCTCAACAGATGCGAGTCTTTCAGTTTGGGGAGCTGTATGGGCATCTCTGACAGCGCAAGGGGTTTGGGAATCTCAGGAGGCGAGATTACCAATCAACATTTTGGAACTCTGTGCGATTTTCAGAGCTCTTCAATTTTGGCTTCTTCTGAAGAGAGAATCGTTTATTTGTTTTCAAACAGACAATGTCACGACCGTGGCATATGTCAATCATCAAGGTGGGACTCACAGTCCTCAAGCTATGAAAGAAGTATCTCGGATACTTGTATGGGCGGAATCCAGCTCCTGTCTAATTTCTGCGGTTCACATCCCAGGTGTAGACAATTGGGAAGCGGATTATCTCAGTCGCCAGACGTTACATCCTGGAGAATGGTCTCTTCATCCAGAGGTTTTTCTTCAGATTGTTCGAATCTGGGGTCTTCCAGAAATAGATCTGATGGCCTCTCATCTGAACAAGAAACTTCCCAGGTATCTGTCCAGATCCCGGGATCCTCAGGCGGATGCAGTGGTTGCGTTGTCAATTCCTTGGAATTATCATCCTGTTTATATCTTTCCGCCTCTAGTTCTTCTTCCGAAAGTAATCTCCAAAATTCTAATGAGCGCTCATTTGTACTGCTGGTGGCTCCAGCATGGCCTCACAGGTTTTGGTTTGCGGATCTCGTTCGGATGGCCAGTTGCCAACCTTGGACACTTCCGTTAAGGCCAGACCTATCTCAAGGCCCTTTTTTCCCATCAGGATCTCAAATCATTAAATTTGAAGGTATGGAAATTGAACGCTTAATTCTTAGTCATAGAGGTTTCTCTGACTCAGTGATTAATACTATGTTACAGGCTCGAAAATCTGTCTCTAGAAAGATTTATTATCGATTTTGGAAGACTTACATCTCTTGGTGTTCTTCTCATAAATTCTCCTGGCATTCTTTCAGAATTCCTAGAATTTTACAATTTCTTCAGGATGGTTTGGATAAAGGTTTGTCTGCAAGTTCTTTGAAAGGACAAATATCTGCTCTTTCTGTTCTTTTTCACAGAAAGATTGCTAATCTTCCTGATATTCGTTGTTTTGTACAGGCTTTGGTCCGTATTAAACCTGTTATTAAGCCAATCTCTCCTCCTTGGAGTCTTAATTTGGTTTTGTCAGCTTTACAGGCTCCTCCGTTTGAGCCTATGCATTCTCTGGACATTAAAATACTTTCTTGGAAAGTACTGTTCCTTTTGGCTATCTCTTCTGCTAGAAGAGTTTCTGAGTTATCTGCTCTTTCTTGTGAATCTCCTTTTCTGATTTTTCATCAGGATAAGGCGGTGTTGCGGATTTCATTTCAATTTTTACCTAAGGTTGTGAATTCTAACAACATTAGTAGAGAAATTGTTGTCCCTTCATTATGTCCTAATCCTAAGAATTCTAAGGAAAGATCGTTACATTCTTTGGATGTAGTTAGAGCTTTGAAATATTATGTTGAAGCTACTAAAGATTTTAGAAAGACTTCTAGTCTATTTGTTCTCTTTTCTGGTTCCAGGAAAGGTCAGAAGGCTTCTGCCATTTCTTTGGCGTCTTGGTTAAAGTCTTTGATTCATCATGCTTATGTGGAGTCGGGTAAGTCCCCGCCTCAAAGAATTACGGCTCATTCTACTAGGTCAGTTTCTACTTCCTGGGCTTTTAGGAAAGAAGCTTCTGTTGATCAGATTTGCAAAGCAGCGACTTGGTCTTCTTTGCATACTTTTACTAAATTCTACCATTTTGATGTGTTTTCTTCTTCTGAAGCAGTTTTTGGTAGAAAAAAGCTGTTTCTGTTTGATTCGTCTGCTTATAATTTCAGGGGTTTTTTTTCATTATAAAGATTAAAACTTTTTGATTTGGGTTGTGGATTATTTTTTTCAGCGGAATTGGCTGTCTTTATTTTATCCCTCCCTCTCTAGTGACTCTTGCGTGGAAGTTCCACATCTTGGGTATCTGCTATCCCATACGTCACTAGCTCATGGACTCTTGCTAATTACATGAAAGAAAACATAATTTATTTAAGAACTTACCTGATAAATTCATTTCTTTCATATTAGCAAGAGTCCATGAGGCCCACCCTTTTTATGGTGGTTATGATTTTTTTGTATAAAGCACAATTATTTAAATTCCTTATTTTTTTATGCTTTCGCTCCTTTATCACCCCCACTTCTTGGCTATTCGTTAAACTGAATTGTGGGTGTGGTGAGGGGTGTATTTATAGGCATTTTAAGGTTTGGGAAACTTTGCCCCTCCTGGTAGGAATGTATATCCCATACGTCACTAGCTCATGGACTCTTGCTAAATGAAAGAAATGAATTTATCAGGTAAGTTCTTACATAAATTATGTTTTATGCTTACCTGATAAATTTATTTCTCTTGTGGTGTATCCAGTCCACGGCCCGCCCTGTCATTTTAAGGCAGGTGTTTTTTAATTTTTAAACTACAGTCACCACTGCACCCTATAGTTTCTCCTTTCTCTTGCTTGTCTTCGGTCGAATGACTGGGAGGTGGCAGTTAGGGGAGGAGCTATATAGACAGCTCTGCTGTGGGTGATCCTCTTGCAGCTTCCTGTTGGGAAGGAGAATATCCCACAAGCAATGGATGAATCCGTGGACTAGATATACCACAAGAGAAATAAATTTATCAGGTAAGCATAAATTTTGTTTTCTTCAGCTCAAAGAGTGTCTGAGCTATCGGTGTTGCAGTACAATTCACCTTACCTTATTTTCATTTCAGATAAGGTAGATTTATGTACTAAACTAGGGTTTCTTCCTAAGGTTGTTTCAGACAGGAACATTAATCAGGAGATTGTTGTTCCTTCCTTGTGTCCTAATCCTCCTCCTCAGAAGGAACGTTTTTTGCACAATTTGTACGTAGACCGTGCTTTAAAATTTTACTTACAAGCGACTAAGGACTTTTGTCGGTCTTCTCTGTTTTGTAATTTTTTCTTTCTTTTTGGCTGAAGAGTGTCATCCGTTTTGCATATGAGACTGCTGGACAGCAGCCTCCTGAGAGGGTTACGGCTCATTCCACTAGGGCTGTTGCTTCCTCATGGGCATTCAAAAATTAAGCTTCCGTGGAACAGATTTGCAAGGCTGCAACTTGGTCCTCTCTTCATACTTTTTCAAAATTCTATAAATTTGACACTTTTGCCTCAGCTGAGGCCACTTTTGGGAGAAATGTTCTTCAAGCAGTGGTGCCTTCCGTTTAGGTTCCCTGTCTTGTCTCTCCCTTATCATCCGTGTACTCTAGCTTTGGTATTGTATCCCACAAGTAAGGATGATGATCCGTGGACTCATTGTGTCTTTAAAAAGAAAAGAAAATTTATGCTTACCTGATAAATTTGTTTCTTTTTAGACACAATGAGTCCACGGCCCGCCCTGTTCTTTTAAGACATGTTGTTAATTATTGTAAACTATAGACACCTCTGCACCTTGGCTTTTCCTTTCTCTTCCTAACTTCGGTCGAATGACTGGAGTGGGAGGGAAGGGAGGAGCTATTTAACAGCCCTGCTGTGGTGCTCTTTACCTCCTCCTGCTGACCAGGAGGTGAATATCCCACAAATAAGGATGATGATCCGTGGACTCATCGTGTCTAAAAAGAAAAAAAATTATCAGGTAAGCATAAATTTTCTTTTTTAGTTTAGCCACTACAATTTCTCTCCAAGCAGGAGAATCTTTTATCATCAGGCCATTAGAGAGAGAACTAATTAAAATTAACATTGTATTACTTATCTCTCCTAACCTTCACCGGCAGTGTAATTTTCAGTATAAGTGGGGATACAACGGGCAAAAGCAGCTATGTATAGGATTTGTTTGTACAGTCCTGGCCAAACATTTTGAGAATGACACAAATATTAATTTTCACAAAGTCTGCTGCTTCAGTGTTTTTAGATCTTTTTGTCAGATGTTACTATGGTATACTGAAGTATAATTACAAGCAATTCATAAGCGTCAAAGGCTTTTATTAACAATTACATTAAGTTTATGCAAAGAGTCAATATTTGCAGTGTTGACACTTCTTTTTCAAGACCTCTGCCATTCATCCTGGCATGCTGTCAATCAACTTCTGGGCCACATCCTGGCTGATGGCAGCCCATTCTTGCATAATTAATGCCTGGAGTCAGAGCTTGTGTGTGTGGGGGGGGTGGTTGTTCACCTGTCTCTTGAGGATTGACCACAAGTTCTCAATGGGATTAAGGTCTGGGGAGTTTCCTGGCCATGGACATACAATTTCTATGTTTTGTTCATGGCCGTTTTGTTAGGCAAAATTGTGAGTGATCCCACTCCCTTGACTGAGAAGCAACCCCGCACATGAATGTTCTCAGGATGCTTTACTGTTGGGATGAGACAGGAATGATCGTAGCGCTCATCTTTTCTTCTCTGGACAAGGTTTTTTTCTGGATGCCCCAAACAATCTGAAATGGGATTCATCAGAGAAAATGACTTTACCCCAGTCCCCAGCAGTCCTATCCCTGTACCTTTTGCAGAATATCAGTCTGTTCCTGATGTTTTTCCTGGAGATGAGTGGCTTCTTTGCTGCCCTTCTTGACACCAGGCAGCAAAGAAGCTAAAAGTCTTCGCCTCACTGTCTGTGCAGATACTCACACCTGCCTGCTGCCATTCCTGAGCAAGCTCTGTACTGGTCGTGCCCCGATCACGCAGCTACAGGGAGTGCAGAATTATTAGGCAAATGAGTATTTTGACCACAAAATCCTCTTTATTCGTGTTGTCTTACTCCAAGCTGTATAGGCTCGAAAGCCTACTACCAATTAAGCATATTAGGTGATGTGCATCTCTGTAATGAGAAGGGGTGTGGTCTAATGACATCAACACCATATATCAGGTGTGCATAATTATTAGGCAACTTCCTTTCCTTTGGCAAAATGGGTCAAAAGAAGGACTTGACAGGCTCAGAAAAGTCAAAAATAGTGAGATATCTTGCAGAGGGATGCAGCACTCTTAAAATTGCAAAGCTTCTGAAGCGTGATCATCGAACAATCAAGCGTTTCATTCAAAATAGTCAACAGGGTCGCAAGAAGCGTGTGGAAAAACCAAGGCGCAAAATAACTGCCCATGAACTAAGAAAAGTCAAGCGTGCAGCTGCCAAGATGCCACTTGCCACCAGTTTGGCCATATTTCAGAGCTGCAACATCACTGGAGTGCCCAAAAGCACAAGGTGTGCAATACTCAGAGACATGGCCAAGGTAAGAAAGGCTGAAAGACGACCACCACTGAACAAGACACACAAGCTGAAATGTCAAGACTGGGCCAAGAAATATCTCAAGACTGATTTTTCTAAGGTTTTATGGACTGATGAAATGAGAGTGAGTCTTGATGGGCCAGATGGATGGGCCCGTGGCTGGATTGGTAAAGGGCAGAGAGCTCCAGTCCGACTCAGACGCCAGCAAGCTGGAGGTGTAGTACTGGTTTGGGCTGGTATCATCAAAGATGAGCTTGTGGGGCCTTTTCGGGTTGAGGATGGAGTCAAGCTCAACTCCCAGTCCTACTGCCAGTTTCTGGAAGACACCTTCTTCAAGCAGTGGTACAGGAAGAAGTCTGCATCCTTCAAGAAAAACATGATTTTCATGCAGGACAATGCTCCATCACATGCGTCCAAGTACTCCACAGCGTGGCTGGCAAGAAAGGGTATAAAAGAAGAAAATCTGACATGGCCTCCTTGTTCACCTGATCTGAACCCCATTGAGAACCTGTGCTCCATCATCAAATATGAGATTTACAAGGAGGGAAAACAGTACACCTCTCTGAACAGTGTCTGGGAGGCTGTGGTTGCTGCTGCACGCAATGTTGATGGTGAACAGATCAAAACACTGACAGAATCCATGGATGGCAGGCTTTTGAGTGTCCTTGCAAAGAAAGGTGGCTATATTGGTCACTGATTTGTTTTTGTTTTGTTTTTGAATGTCAGAAATGTATATTTGTAACATAGTAACATAGTAACATAGTAGATAAGGTTGAAAAAAGACTGAAGTCCATCGAGTTCAACCTATACAAATCTAAAATACTTACAAAAAGCTCCAGTTAAGCTTAAATAACCCCATTAAAATGTGACCCATTTAATACTAGCAATCATATCCATGAATTTTGTTTATATACAGAAATTTATCCAGACTATTTTTAAATGTATCTATGGTATTGGCATTCACTACCTCCTTTGGTAATGAGTTCCACAATTTTATTGCTCTTACAGTGAAAAAACGTTTCCGTTGCAGGAGATTAAATCTCCTTTCCTCCAACCTTAAATTATGACCTCTTGTCAGAACCAATTTTCTTGGAATAAAAAGAGCTTCTGCCGGGGGCGGAGCCGACCATGGGCTGAAATGGTCGCATAGTACTGAAGCTCTGTAAATTAATAGACACAGTTGGGGCATAAAACCTTATTTACTCATGCCTTACGCAAAGAAATATGTTCTGCAACATCACTAAACTCTACAGAACAGAGAAAGCTAATTATAAAGTGTGAGTACCAAAGCAACCACTATTTGTGACGGAGCACAGTTATCCAGCAACCAGCCTTCACATATTAGGGAAGCTAAATTCGTAGTGACAGGACCGCCAGTCAACATAAGTGTCACTCCTAAGAAAAAGTGATCACTCGATCACTAAGCGAGTGAGCCGGTGTTTTGACAGATCGGGTATCGATAAGAAGCTACAGGAAGCGGCCGTCTCGCCGCCAGCGCAAATGAAAGGTGAGCGCCATCTTTACACGCAGCAAAATATAAGCAACCAGACTTACCCTCACCGCTGCAAACATAAACACACGCCATACAGAGTTTATCGCCACTAGCACCGAGTGGGAAGTCCCCCGTTACAACTAGCGTTGCCAGCCACACGGCTAATAGGAGCTGTTTTGGATCCACGGTGTCAGACACAGCGGTAGGCCTATGCATATTGACCTCGTGGTACCGGATCAGATTATCTGCACATTAAAGTTGGACACCTACCTCCCCAATGCATAGCGCCCAAATGACTGACTCCCCAGATAGATATTAATAAGTTGGCTCATTCTAAGAGAGGTTTGGGGGAAGGTTTGGGCTGTTCTCTTTCCCTTGCACCTAATCATCCAGAGGCCCTTACTGTTCACGCAGAATTCACTGCTGTGAGATCAAAGAGAGATTACAGCTTTATGCTCTGGTTACAACCTGCAACATAATTCAAGA
Organism: Bombina bombina; assembly: GCF_027579735.1. Classification (NCBI taxonomy): domain Eukaryota; kingdom Metazoa; phylum Chordata; class Amphibia; order Anura; family Bombinatoridae; genus Bombina; species Bombina bombina. The sequence goes on along the minus strand of NC_069503.1, from coordinate 476,152,167 downwards.
GACATATAATCAAACAGTATAAACCGAAAAAGGGTACACACAGAGAACAGAGGTGAGGGAAGGAGAGTGAAGCAAAGAAAATCAAAGAAAGGAGAGAGAGAGGGAGAGTGAAGGAGAGAAAAGAGGAAAGGGGAAAATTGATAACAACCTGGAACATAATATTTCCTTCAATTTAAGCTGTACTCTCACGACAAAAGCCTATACCCTGGGGAGGAAAGCTGTATTGTTTAGCACCCACTAAGACCTCAAACATGGCATCAAGGAGGTCAGTTAAAGGGGATAAAAATGCAAAAAACAACCCCAATAAGATGAGTATGTTCTTTAAAACAACACAGGCGTTGACAATGGAAGACGATGATTCATCTCAGACTCCAGAAGAAATAGAAATCCATCAAGATGTGGCGATGGATACCCCACTCACCAGAGCTGATCTAAGAGATCTTCCCACGAAGGGAGATTTCACCTCATTTATTCAACAAGTAGGTCGCATGATTAAGGATGGGCTGGCGGAGGTGAGGAAAGAAGTTAATGAGCTTGGAAATAGAGTGGAGTTTCTGGAGGAACAGACAGAAACTCAGACATCTGATATGGATCTAATAAACAGAAAACTTCTGGCACAAGAATCACAAATATCCTTCCTGCAGGAAAAATTGGAAGATTTGGACAATAGAGGGAGGAGGCAGAACATACGGATAAGAGGATTGCCAGAAAGGATTTCCACTGAAAACCTGCACTCCTCCCTCCAAGACTTGTTCAAAACCATCCTACGAGAATCTGAGTATAATGAGATACCACTTGATAGAGCCCACAGGGCATTACGTCCACAACCCAAAGAAAAAGATCCCCCAAGGGATGTAATCATAAAGTTCCATAAATACTCGGATAAAGAGAGGATAATGAAAGAGTCGAGACAACAGAAATCCATATCCTATCAGGACCACCAGTTACAACTTTACTCTGACCTTAGCCCACTCACGCTACAGAATAGAAAAGAAACAAGATTTTTGACGCAACATCTCCAAGACAACGGAATCCCTTACAGATGGGGGTTTCCCTTTAGTGTTAAAGTATTGAAAAACAACCGCATACATATCTACAAATCAGTCGACGACTTGGAAACCTTTTGCACTCAACTTGGAATACCTCAACCCTCCTTACCATCTCTGCATGAAACAAGGGCCCCAGTGGAACCCAACCCACTACAACAAAGACTACGCTGGCAAACTGTCCAGCGAAAACGTCCAAGGGCTCCTGCCACAGGGGGCCCATCTACAGCACAGGACTCTGAGGATGGTTGACTCATTGCATTGTAAATAAAGCATAGATCTTTTGGAGAAACCAGGGGTTTGAAAATATCCCTCTTGTCCACCTCTGCCTTGAAGTGATTGATTCTCATCTGCTCAGGTAACTCTGTTGATGTTTTTTATGCTGTTTTGTTTAGAGCCCTCCAGGAACAGGTATCACCTGTACACACTAAAGACTTAGATGCGGACTCAAACGCAGTTATAGTTTGTTCTTTTCTTTTTTTTTTGAAAAGAAAAGAGAGAAAAAATGGAAAAATCTTTATAGTTGATGTCACTGACAGACTTTGCACTCATAATCAATCACCATAACCTCTAGAGCCTGTTGATTAACTATTCAATATAGGTATTGAAAGTACTAATAAACAAAACAAAAAAAAAAAAAAAAAAAAAAAAGGGAAAGGAATTACAATAGTAAAATTTTGCAAACAGTGAGCGTAATCTTTTATTTACTCTGTTCCCCAACTGTGTCTAGACCTAATATGGTCTTTGGTTTCCCCTGCTCTTTTCTTTTTCTTTTCTTTTTTACTTTTTCCTCTTGTTTCTATATCTCAAGAGGAAAAATGATACTGACAATGAGGTTTATAGTTTCAATGTTGATATTGTTATATATTGTTTTCAAGTTGTGTTTGGTTTTTATGTATTGTCGATCACCACTATATATGAGGTATTATTGTATTGTCCACCCGATTGAATGCATATATATACTAGGTCTTAATCAATGTCTCAAGAGATAAAATTAATATCACAAAACTGTAAAGGTTTGAACTCCCCCACCAAGAGATCAATTGCCCTAACGTGGTTTCAAAAATCCCAAGGATCGATAGTGTTTCTACAAGAAACTCACTTCCCCAAACAGAGAGAACCAACGCTATACTCCAAATATTACACTCAAAATTTCTTCAACTCTAACGTCAGTAAAAAGAATGGGGTTGGCATTCTAATAAGCAAAGATGTACCTTTCCAAATTTTAGATAAATACTCAGATGAAGAAGGCAGGTACTTAATACTAGTGGGTACAATATATAACACTCAGTTAACCATGATGAATATATACGCGCCCAATTCAGGACAACGGGCTTTCTTAAATAAGGCTTTAACCAAATTGGGAGAAGTACGAAAAGGGGTGATATTGGTGGGAGGGGATTTAAACATTACTTTGAATCCTCTAATAGACTGCTCCACAGGGAAAAGCCAAATAACTCAGAAAAATAGAATAGGGCTCCTCCAAAAACTAGATACCCTTTTACTGATGGATGTTTGGAGGCTACACCACCCCAGAACCCGTAGTTATACCTTTTACTCACACCCGGGTCATTCTTATTCTAGAATAGACTACTGGCTGTTAGACCATAATAATATAGCTCTAGCCTCTGACACAGAGATTCTGCCAATATCATGGTCCGATCATGCTTCTATCACCCTAGAACTTAAATGGCCATCAATGCCCAAACGCCAACCTTTGTGGCGGATGGACTCTACTCTATTACACAACCCACTTAATAAAAATCAGATAAGCGAACATATAAAAGAATTTTTTCGGCACAACACTTCAGGAGACACAAATAATATGAATAATTGGCTAGCACACAAAGCAACTATTAGGGGAGAGCTAATCAAACAAAGAGCAACCCTCCGCAAACAATATGACACAGAGTTTCAAACACTACTCTCTAATTTAAAGATAGCAGAACAGCGACATAAACTCAACCCCACAAACGATGCTCTCACAAGGTTAGTGTGCGAGGCAAGAGTCGCCTTGCGGAAATTACTACAAAAAGATGCCAACAAAAAAGCATTCTATCTTAAAAAAATGTATTTCCACAACAGCAATAAAGCTGGTACGTGGTTGGCTAAATCCCTAGCAAAAAAGACATATCAGGCCCATATTTTCAAAATTGAAAATGACAAGGGGCAGACCGAGACGGAGCCGAAAAATATAGCAAATGTATTTGGTAACTATTATGCTAAATTATATAATATAGCGAATCAAGATGCATTGAGAAACTCAGCAGCCCTTAATCAATACCTACATTCGGTTGATACACCTAAAATTTCAGCACAGGAAGCGGATGCCCTGGATTCCCCAATCACACTGAAAGAGGTCTTAGATGCTATTGAGTCGCTACCCAATAATAAAAGCCCTGGCCCAGATGGCTTTTCGAATAGTTATTATAAAATGTACAAAACACTTATAGCCCCACATCTATTAAAAGCATTCCAATACATTGATGAATTGGGGTGTTTCCCAGCAGAATGTTTAGAAGCCTATATTTCCGTACTCCCTAAACCAAACAAGCCAGCTAATCAACCAAGTAGCTACAGACCCATATCTCTACTCAACACAGACCTCAAACTTTACGCAAAGATTCTGGCTGGGCGTATCAATAAAATCTTACCCCAAATTGTACACTTGGACCAAGCAGGTTTTGTCCCGGGGAGAGAAGCGAGAGACAACACCATTAGAACATTACAACTAATTGACTACGCTAAATTTAATAAACTAGAAATGGTGGTTGTCTCCGCTGACGCTGAAAAAGCGTTTGATCGCCTAGACTGGAGATTTTTACAAGCAATATTACGGAAAATGGGATTTGGGGATACAATTATAAAAAGAATCTTTAGTTTATATCACAATCCCTCAGCTAAAGTGAAAGCAAATAATATATTATCTGATAAGTTTTTCATCCAGAATGGAACCCGACAGGGATGTCCTTTGTCCCCCCTTTTGTTTGTGTTGAGTATGGAAGTTCTGGCCCACAAAATTAGACAAAACAAGAAAATCTTAGGAATAAAAATAGGTCAAAATAACTATAAACTGTCGCTTTATGCCGATGATGTGCTACTCACATTATCTAATCCGTCTGAGTCGATCCCAGAAGTGCTGAGGGAGTTTAGGGAATTTGGGGTTTTCTCCAATTTCCTATTGAACGATCAAAAATCGGAAATTTTAAATATCACCATGCCAAGTAAAGAATATTCTGAATTATTAAAGAAATGCCCTTTCATTCCCCAGAAAAAAGCCATCAAGTATTTGGGGATCCACTTGTCGCCTAGGCCCAGCACCCTATTTGAGAAAAACTACCAAAACTTATACAATGAATTAGCTAAAGACCTAAATAGATGGAGCGATAAATCGATCTCGTGGTGGGGCCGCATACAGGCAGTGAAGATGACCGCATTGCCCAAAGTTCTATATATGCTCCAAACTGTACCAATTGCACTAACTATCCCATTCCGCAATAAACTCCAAAAACTGTTCAATACATATATATGGGGTAAAATTAAACCAAGTCCACAATGTATAGGCCTACAAGTAGTGGAGGTCTAGGTCTCCCAAATATCGAATTATATTATAAAGCAAAATGCCTACAAAAAATATTAGATTGGCACCGAAATGCAGACAATAAGGCCTGGGTGACAATGGATTCCCATATTCTGAGGGCCCCTTCTCCCGGGGTGCTGTGCTGGATAGAAAGAAAGAGTCGCCCAACTTGGATTAAAACTTATCCATTGTATCAACATGTATTCGACATTTGGGATAGCACCATAGCGGGCAAAAATAGTATATCGCACCTTAGGTCCCCAATGTCTCCAGTTTCACCTAATGCAGAACTACATGGAGGCTTAGAACAAAAACTTAGTAAGCAGCTCGACTGGGAAATAGGATACACAACGCCCATACATAAATTTTTAACTAGCGGTAAACTTAAGCCGAGAACAGATCTTGGGGACATAATGGGGGGAGCCTTCTCGAGGTGGTTGAAATATTTGCAACTTCAGCACTTCCTGACCACCTCCCCAGATAAGGAAAAACTTACTAGACAGCCCACTTTGTTCGAACAACAATGTCTCAGTAATCAACCCCTGTGTCACACTTTGATGTGGGCCAAAAAGGCACTGTCACTTGGTGAATTAACCAAATTTCCTAACTATGTGGGTAGATGGCAAAGGGAGTTGGGGAAAGATCTAAATGAACAGGAATGGAAATATATTATACAGAATACCAGAAAATCCTCGACATCTGCTAGAGCCTTAGAATTAAACTTTAAAATCCTGACAAGGTGGTACCTAACCCCGGCGAGAATCAAGACAATATACCCGACAGCCTCTGATATGTGCTGGAGGGGGTGTGGAGGTAGGGGTTCCATGTTACATATCTGGTGGTCCTGTTCCAAGTTGCAACCTTTCTGGCTTAAGATAGGGGAATATATTAAATCTGTCAGTAATCAAAACGATGAGTATCAAATGGAACCCACAACAGCATTACTAAACTTACTCCCAAAATGCAAATGCAAGATACGTAGGAAATTAATACAATTAGCTCTAAATTCTGCTAAATCCCTAATAGCTACTAAATGGAAATCACAAGAAATCCCCACATATGAGGCTTGGGAGGCGTCAATGAGTCATACAATCCAATTAGAGGAATATGGCTACTTTATAAGAAAAGATATGGAAATGTTTAACAATGTAAAGTTCTATTGGGAAACACGAATGCACGCACATTAACTACAATATATAAATTGGGAGCAAATTTATAGCAAATGGGAGAAAAGAGCCCGGTTAGAAATCTTATAGACATTGTATAATTCATTATAATCTTATATCGGGATAGACATGAGAATCTTCAGTGTTCGCATAGATGTGGTGATCGACTTTTGGTTTTATATTTCTTAGTAAGTTGTATAAGTTGTTTGATAACCCTCGAAAACACAATACAGGATGTTAAGCTTTTGTACAGCATAATTTGACATGCCTACATGTACTTACTTTGCTCTGAAATGTATCAAGATGTATTGTCATAATTTCTTTCATCCAATAAAAATATATTTAAAAAAAAAAAAAAAAGAGCTTCTGCCATCTCTGTATATGGGCCTTGAATATATTTATATAAAGTAATCATGTCACCTCTCAAGCGCCTTTTTTCTAAAGAGAACAGACCCAGTTTGGCTAGCCTCTCCTCATAGGTTAATTTCTCCAATCCCCTTATTAGCTTTGTGGCCCTTCTCTGAACTTTTTCTAGTTCTGCAATATCTTTTTTAGCAATCGGTCCCCAGAACTGCACTCCAAACTCAAGGTGAGGTCTTACCAGGGCTTTATATAATGACAGAATTATGCTTTCCTCCCTTGAATCAATGCCTCTTTTAATACATGCTAGTATCTTATTAGCCTTTGAAGCCGCTGCCCTGCATTGTGCACTCATCTTTAGCTTGTTATCTATTACTACTCCCAAATCCCTTTCCTCCTGTGTTTGGCTAAGTCTTGTCCCATTTAAAAAATACATAGCCTGCTTATTTTTACTTCCAAAATGTAGAACCTTACATTTTTCCGTATTAAATCTCATTTTCCATTCACTTGCCCATAGTTCTAATTTTAGCAAATCCCTTTGCAAAGAGAGTTCATCCTGCTCTGACCTAATGACCTTACTTAACTTAGTATCATCTGCAAAAATAGAGATGTCGCTATTTAATCCTTGCTCCAAGTCATTTATAAAAATATTAAAAAGAATGTGAATGTTGAGATGTTATATTGGTTTCACTGGTAAAAATAAATAATTGAAATGGGTATATATTTGTTTTTTGTTAAGTTGCCTAATAATTATGCACAGTAATAGTCACCTGCACACACAGATATCCCCCTAAAATAGCTAAAACTAAAAACAAACTAAAAACTACTTCCAAAACTATTCAGCTTTGATATTAATGAGTTTTTTGGGTTCATTGAGAACATGGTTGTTGTTCAATAATAAAATTAATCCTCAAAAATACAACTTGCCTAATAATTCTGCACTCCCTGTATATTAACTGCTTTCTGGACTTTCCTGGCCACCCTGAAGCCTTCTTCACAACAATTGAACCTCTGTTTTTTGGGGGATTAAGTGAATTCTCATGGCAAAGAGGGACTTTGCAATTAATTGCAATTTATCTGATCACTCTTCATAAGAATTTGGAGTACATGCAAATTGCTATCATAAAAATGGAGGCAGCAGAAGTACCTACTTACACTGATGTTTTTCCGGTTCCTAAAAGAATTTCACAAATTATATGGAATAGACCAGGTATACCGTTTTCTCCCCCTCCTAATTTTAAGAAAATGTTTCCCATATCAGACACCATTCGGGACTCGTGGCAAACGGTCCCTAAGGTAGAGGGAGCAATATCTACCCTGGCTAAGCGTACAACTATACCCATTGAGGACAGTTGTGCTTTCAAAGACCCTATGGATAAAAAATTAGAGGGTCTTTTAAATAAATTATTTATTAATCAGGGTTTTCTTTTACAACCTACGGCTTGCATTGTTCCAGTAACTACTGCAGCAGCTTTTTGGTTTGATGCTCTGGAAGAGTCTCTTAAAGTTGAGACCCCGTTAGATGACATTTTGGATAGAATTAAGGCTCTCAAGCTAGCCAATTCTTTTATTACTGATGCCGCTTTTCAAATTGCTAAGTTAGCGGCAAAAAATGCAGGATTTGCTATTCTAGCGCATAGAGCGTTGTGGCTCAAATCTTTGTCTCCTGATGTGTCATCAAAATTGAAGGAAATAATTTCTGACATTACAGGAGGTAAAGGCCATGTCCTACCTCATGATAAGTCTGTTAAGATGAGGGGTAAACAAAATAATTTTCATTCCTTTCGGAATTTTAAAGGAGGACCCTCTGCTTCCTCTTCTTCCACAAAGCAGGAAGGGAATTTTACCCAATCTAAGTCAGTCTGGAGACCCAACCAGAACTGGAATAAAGGTAAACAATCCAAGAAGCCCGCTGCTGCTACTAAGACAGCATGATGGGGCGGCCCCCGATCCGGGACCGGATCTAGTAGGGGGTAGACTCTCTTTCTTTGCCAGGCTTGGGCAAGAGATGTTCAGGACCCCTGGGCGCTGGAAATATTGACCCACGGTTATCAATTGGAATTCAAGGATTTTCTCCCAAGAGGGAGATTTCATCTTTCAAGATTATCTGCAGACCAGATAAAGAGAGGCGTTCTTACGCTGTGTAAAAGACCTTTTTACTATGGGAGTAATTTGTCCCGTTCCAAGATCGGACAGGGACAGGGATTTTACTCAAACCTATTCGTGGTTCCCAAAAAAGAGGGAACTTTCAGACCCATTTTAGATCTCAAGTGTCTAAACAAGTTTCTCAGAGTCCCATCGTTCAAAATGGAGATTATTCTAACAATCTTACCAATGATCCAAGAGGGTCAATATATGACAACCGTGGATTTGAAGGATGCTTACCTTCATATTCCTATCCACAAGGATCATCATCCGTTTCTAAGGTTTGCCTTCCTGGACAAACATTATCAGTTTGTGGCTCTTACCTTCGGGTTGGCCACAGCACCCAGAATCTTCACAAAGGTTCTAGGGTCTCTTCTGGCGGTTCTCAGACCGCGAGGCATAGCAGTGGTGCCTTATCTGGACGATATTCTAATCCAGGCGTCCACGTATCAACTGACAAAATCTCACACGGACACAGTGTTGTCTTTCCTGAGTTCACTAGTTCCTCAGACAAGGATTCCTTTCTTGGAAACTCTGATAGACTCGGTAGCCATGAAAATATTCCTGACGGAAGTCAGAAAATCAAGGATTCTAAATACTTGCCGAGCTTTTCAGTCCATTCCTCGGCCATCAGTGGCTCAGTGTATGGAGGTAATTGGAGGTAGTTGGATTAATGGTAGCGGCAATGGACATCATTCCGTTTGCTTGCTTTCATCTCAGACCACTGCAGCTGTGCATGCTCGGACAGTGGAATGGGGATTATGTGGAATTTATCTCCTCTGATAAATCTAGATCAAGAAACCAGAGACTCTCTTCTTTGGTGGTTGTCGCCGGATCATCTGTCCCAGGGGACTTGTTTCCGCAGACCCTCGTGGGTGATAGTGACAACGGACGCCAGCCTACTGGGCTGGGGGGCAGTCTGGAATTCTCTGAAGGCTCAGGGTGTTTGGACTCAGGTGGAGTCTCTACTTCCAATCAATATTCTGGAACTTAGAGCAATATTCAATGCGCTTCAGGCGTGGCCTCAGTTGGCTTTGGCCAAATTCATCAGATTCAGGTCGCACAACATCACGACTATGGCATATATCAATCATCAGGGGGGAACAAGGAGTTCCTTAGCGATGATAGAAGTACCCAAGATAATCCGATGGGCGGAGGCCCACTTTTGTCATCTGTCAGGAGTAGAGAACTGGGAAGTGGATTTTCTAAGTCGACAAACCTTTCATCCGGGGGAGTGGGAACTCCACCCGGAGGTGTTTGCCTCACTGATTCTCCGATGGGGCAGACCGGAATTGGATCTGATGGCATCTCGACAGAATGCCAAGCTTCCAAGATATACGGATCCAGGTCGAGGAATCCTCAGGCCGAACTGATAGATGCCTTGGCAGCGCCTTCGTCGTTCAGCCTAGCTTATGTGTTTCCACCATTTCCTCTCCTTCCACGCGTGATTGCTCGAATCAAACAGGAGAGAGCTTCAGTAATCCTGATAGCGCCTGCGTGGCCACGCAGGACTTGGTATGCGGATCTAGTGGACATGTCCTCTCTGCCACCGTGGAAACTTCCTTTGAGGCAGAATCTTCTAATTCAAGGTCCTTTCCAACATTTAAATCTAATTTCTCTGCAGCTGACTGCGTGGAGATTGAACGCCTGATTTTATCAAAGCGAGGATTCTCTGATTCGGTCATCAATACTTTGATACAGGCTTCAAAGCCTGTGTCATACTCTGCAAGGGAGCAGGTTCAGGAGGTGGGAGCTGTTGTGCAGAGGTGTCAGGTTCTGGGGTTAAAGTTGTGTTTTGTCTGCGTGTCTTTCCTTTTTGGCATAATTAAATAGGTACAAGGTTTTAGGAAATAAAGGTGATGGTTTTATTTATAGGATAATTAGCATGCAGAGATATGCAATTAGATAAGGCAATGTCTATAGGCTGTAGTATTAGGCAGGAATGCAGAGCTTTGTATAACAGGCAGGATACTTGCATATGCTGTAGACTGGAACTGTGTAATAGCAGGCAAGATACTTGCATATGCTGTAGATTGGAACTGTGTAATAACAGGCAGGAATGCATAGCTTTGTAATAACAGACAGGATACTTGCATATGCTGTAGACTGGAACTGCGTAATAACAGGCAGGAATGCAGGGCTTTGTAATAACATACAGGATACTTGCATATGCCGTAGACTGGAACACTGTAGTAACAAACAGGAAACTTGCATAGACTGCAAACTGGAACTCTATAGTATCAGGTAACAAGCAAGCAAAAGTACCTTAGTCAGTCTTTAGGAAATAGAGAATTAGGCAAGAGTAGTCAGGAAATGAAGCAGAAATCAGGAACCAGGAAATCCAACAAATCTGTATTTCACTCAGGAAACAGGACCAGAGGGTCTTTCAGAGTATAACACTCAATGTCAAGGCCAGAACTGCCAGCAAATCTCCCAGATATAGCAGGCTGCTGATTAAATTATTTGTTTCAGCTGGTAAGCAGGTGGAGCCAGAGAGCCAAAGTTGCAGCAGACAGAAAAACCCAATATTCTTAGCCTGTGATCAAGCCATCTGGTGGCAGAGAGGCAATACAACAGGCTGGGAAAGAACAGCAGCAGAAATAGAAACAGGTCCCAGGTTCAATTCCAGACTGGGTCATGACAGCCTGTCACTAGAAAAATCTATCATAAGATATGGCGTAAATATCTTTATTGGTGTGAATCCAAGGGTTACTCATGGAGTAAAGTTAGGATTCCTTGGATTCTGTCTTTTCTCCAAGAAGTTCTGGAGAAAGGGTTATCAGCAAGTTCCTTAAAGGGACAAATTTCTGCTTTGTCAATTCTGTTTCACAAACGTTTGGCAGAGGTGCCAGATGTTCAGTCTTTTTGTCAGGCTTTAGCTAGAATTAAGCCTGTATTTAGACCCATTACTCCTCCCTGGAGTTTGAATTTAGTTCTTCGTGTTCTTCAAGGGGTTCCGTTTGAACCCATGCATTCCATAGATATTAAACTATTATCTTGGAAAGTACTGTTTTTGGTTGCTATTTCTTGAGCTTTCAGCGTTAGTGTGATTCGCCTTATCTCATTTTTCATTCTGATAAGGTGGTGTTACGTACCAAACATGGATTTCTTCCTAAGGTTGTTTCAAATAAGAATATTAATCAGGAAATTGTTGTTCCTTCCTTATCTCCTAACCCTTCTTCTAAGAAGGAGCGTGTGTTGCATAATTTGGATGTGGTCCGTGCCTTGAATTTTTACTTACAGGCAACTAAGGATTTCCATCAATCATCTTCATTAATCATTGTTTATTCTGGAAAGTGTAGGGGTCAGAAAGCTACGGCTACCTCTCTTTTTTTTTTTTTGGCTGAGAAGTATCCGCCTGGCATATGAGACTGCTGGACAGCAGCCTCCTGAAAGAATTACAGCTCATTCTACTAGGGCTGTGGCTTCCACATCGGCCTTTAAAAACGATGCATCTGTTGAACAGATTTGTAAGGCTGTGACTTGGTCGTCCCTTCATACTTTTTCCAAATTTTACAAATTTGATACTTTTGCTTCTTCTGAGGCTGTTTTTGGGAGGAAAGTTCTTCAAGCAGTGGTGCCTTCCGTTTAGGTCTCTGTCTTGTCCCTCCCTTTCATTCACACACAGTACCTAGCACACACAGTACCTAGCACACACCGTACCTAGCCCCTACCATATCTTGCCCCTACCGTGCCTTGCCCCTAGCGTACCTTGCCCCTAGCGTACCTTGCCCCTAGCGTATCTAGCCCCTAGCGTATCTAGCCCCTAGCGTATCTAGCCCCTAGCGTATCTAGCCCCTACGTAATGCTGAGTATTTGTGCTTTAAATAACTCTATACCAATCATATAAAAAAAACTATGTTAAAGGGACATTAAACCCATTTTTTTTTCTTTCATGATTCAGACAGAGCATGCAATTTTAAGCAACTTTCTAATTTACTCCTGTTATTAATTTTTCTTCGTTCTCTTGCTATCTTTATTTAAAAAGAAGGAATGTGATGAATAGTAGACGGCCCATTTTTGGTTGAGAACCTGGGTTATGCTTTGGAAGGTCACTGAGGGATCTTGAGAATGTATGCAGCACACCGCACCCAGCACAAACCGTACTTAATACTCACTGTACCTAGCCCAAACAGTACCCAGCACACTCCGTGCCTAGGACATCCAGCACCTCGCACATCCAGCACCTCACACACCCAGCACCTCGCACACCCAGCACCTCGCACACCCAGCACCTCGCACACCCAGCACCTCGCACACCCAGCACCTCGCACACCCAGCACCTCGCACACCCAGCACCTCGCACACCCAGCACCTCGCACACCCAGCACCTCGCACACCCAGCACCTCGCACACCCAGCACCTCGCACACCCAGCACCTCGCACACCCAGCACCTCGCACACCCAGCACCTCGCACACCCAGCACCTCGCACACCCAGCACCTCGCACACCCAGCACCTCCCCCCTACCGTACCTCGCACACCCAGCACCTCCCCCCTACCGTACCTTGCCCCTACCTACCTTGCCCCTACCGTACATAGTGCAAACATCACCTAGCACACACAATACCAAGTACCTACTGTACCTAGCCCACTCCGTATGTTGCACAATCTGTACCTAACGTGCACTGTACCTAGTACTGCAGCTGAGTATAGTTATATATGTTACTTTGCTTTAACGCTAACATCATAAAAATAGGTGATCTAGTGATAAGAATCAACTGTGGTGTAAGCAGACATTATATGAGAATCGAACTAGTAGACCTCTCACACTACCTCCTATAGGCATAGCTATCTAAAATATGGAGGGGATATCATAAACAAAATCCATGAAGTTGCGCTAAAGATGAATGTGATGAATAGTAGATGGCCCATTTTTGGTTGAGAACCTGGGTTATGCTTTGGAAGGTCACTGAGGGATCTTGAGAATGTATCTAGCACACCGCACCCAGCACAAACCGTACTTAATACTCACTGTACCTAGCCCAAACAGTACCTAGGACATCCAGCACCTCGCACATCCAGTACCTAGGACATCCAGCACCTCGCACATCCAGCACCTCGCTCATCCAGCACCTCGCTCATCCAGCACCTCGCTCATCCAGCGCCTCGCCCATCCAGCGCCTCGCCCATCCAGCGCCTCGCCCATCCAGCGCCTCGCCCATCCAGCACCTCGCCCCTACCGTATCTAGCCCCTATCATACATAGTGCAAACATCACCTAGCACACACAATACCAAGTACCTACTGTACCTAGCCCACTCCCTATGTTGCACAATCTGTACCTAACGTACACTGTACCTAGTACTGCAGCTGAGTATAGTTCTATACGTTACTTTGCTTTAACGCCAACATCATAAAAATAAGTGATCCTAGTGATAAGAATCAGCTGTGGTGTAAGCAGACATTTGAGAATCAAACTAGTAGACCTCTCACACTACCTCCTATAGGCATAGCTATCTAAAATATGAAGGGGATATCATAAACAAAATCCATGAAGTTGCGCTAAAGATGTACATAGCGTATTCCAAAGGTTAATGACTTCTAGAGAAAAAGAATGCACCCATCTATCCATACTATGCATGATGTAAATTCTTAAGGGAAGTGAGAACATAAGTTAACACACACACATTGAGATGATCATACAACCTTGAGCGGCCATTACAATGAGAAAAAACGTCAAACAGTGGTCTTCATGAACAGTTTCCACATGTACAGTGGCATAGAGGAGTAAGGATGACATAATGCTGAGTATTTGTGCTTTAAATAACTCTATACCAATCATATAAAAAACTATGTTAAAGGGACATTAAACCCATTTTTTTCTTTCTTTCATGATTCAGACAGAGCATGCGATTTTAAGCAACTTTCTAATTTACTCCTATTATTAATTTTTCTTTGTTCTCTTGCTATCTCTTGCTTTATTTAAAAAGTAGGAATGTGATGAATAGTAGACGGCCCATTTTTGGTTGAGAACCTGGGTTATGCTTGCATATTGGTGGGTAAATGTAAGCCTCCAATAGCAAGCGCTATCCATGGTGCTGAACCTAAAATGGGCTGGCTGCTAATATTTACATTCCTGCTTTTAAAATAAAGATAGCAAGAGCATGAAGACAAATTTATAATAGGAGTAAATTAGAAAGTTGATTAAAATGTCATGCTCTATCTGAATCATGAAAGAAAAAAATTGGGTTTAGTGTCCCTTTAAGCCAGGGAACAGCTTATAAGACTAATAGGGCTATTGTTGTGGGTTAACTGTATACTGACATCGGGTCCTTACGGGGTTGTTGCAAGGCATTTAGCTTAAATCTGGTGAAACATACTGTTACAGAAGCATTAGTTATTTTGTTGTGAAGAGCTTATTTCCCAGCAGCAATGCCTGAACCAGCAAGCCAGCGCCTAAGAAGGGCTCCAAGAAAACCGTAACAAGTATCATTTCATAAAGAGTTAACTCTTTTTTTTTTCAGCTTTTAGAAACTATTGTCTAATCACCTCTGGAGCCAGACTGCTAATTGATAAGATGAACTTGTAAACTTGTTATCTTAAGTACTGTAATCCTATTGTGGCCTGTCAAAGGACAGTGCTCTCTATCTAAATGTGTGATGGGGGATTTTGTGCTTCCCCCCCTCTCCCCCTGGGACTGCCCTGTGTGCATGTATCCTTAATAAAAAGCAGGCTGGGCATCCCAGTCCTGAGTTCTTGTTTGACCCTCAATCGCAGCGTTGACTCGTTTTTGTGGGCAGAAGGGTATCCTAGCTGTACTGCAGCTAAGGGAGATTATTCTATATTTGCAAGACTCATATAGAATACTATGGAAAGCAGTTTCTCCCCTCTTTAGCAATAGGGATCCAGGCTACTAAGCGGTCCATCTCTCAGCGAGACTAAGGGTAACCGTAACATTTGGCGGCAGCGGCGGGATTTTCCTGGATTTCCTAGGAGAGGTACAGAACGGATGGAGAGCGCTTACGAAAAATTGAAGCGTACAACCCTAAAAGATTTACTTGAAAGCAGAGGGGGGTACGCCAGCAACCGGCCGAGGAGAGAGCTGATTGCAGAATTGACCGAACTGGATCAGAGCTTCACAATGGCGGAAACACCGACCATGATTAGTGACGAAAAAACCAGGATTGTTCGGGAAAGGCTCTCATTATACGGGCCAAACCCCTCCATGGAATTGGTACAGCAGTTGATGGCGGAGGCGGACGAGGATATACGAGAGACTCGAGCCCACGAACTCAACCTAGCAAACGCACACCGCAATGCTGAAGCCCCGCAGGTAATCATCCCTGTCGAAAATGCTGGGAGGCCCAAGATACCCTATGCGGCATTTCGACCCTTCCTAGAGAGCGAGACAGGGATTGATGAATATTTGGCGGACTTCGAAAGGCAATGTGCCCTGCACCAGATTCCCAACAGAGAGTGGCCCACGATATTGTCTGGGAAACTATCCGGGCGAGCCCTGGAAGCCTTTCGTACTCTGGGTGCTGAGGAAGTGACACAGTATGAGCTAGTTAAGGAGACACTGTTGCGACGGTACGCTGTAACTCCGGACACGTATCGCCGACAGTTTCGGGGCACGGAAAAGAAGCCTAACGATACCCATATGGAATGGGCGCACCGAATGCGGAGAGCGGCAAATCACTGGCTGAGCGGAAGTAAAGCGGTGACTGGGGAGGAAATTTTACAATTGTTTCTCTTAGAACATTTTTATAATGGCATGGAACAGCAAGGGAAGGAATGGCTGCGAGACAGGCGGCCTTCTACCTTAGAAGAAGCAGCCAAATTGGCCGATGAACATTATGACTCCCGTCTTCACGAACCCATGAACTACCGAGCTCCAGCACGGGTCGAACCCAGAGAGGTTTACCGTGCACCCCCTCGTGCTGAATTCCGAGCCCCGGTGCCCACAGGGCCCGTCCGACACTCAGGACCACCCAATAACATCTCTGAGCGTCCCAGACCGACTTGCCACCGATGCAAGCAACCAGGGCATTTCATGGCTAGCTGCCCCCTTAATACGCACCAGACACCCAGGAATTACAATTACCCCTCTGGGTCCTATCGTCCGGCCCGGGCCCTCTGTGTTAACCAAGAGGCCCCTATGGAGGGATATGTGGGGCCGCTTCACGAGGCAGACCCTGTATATGCTGCCTCAGATAACCGCCAGCACCATCGGCAGAGGGTAAGGCTCGAGGGGCGATCTACCGAGGGATTGCGAGACACAGGGGCTACTATCACGCTGGTACAGAGTCATTTGGTGCCAGAGCACAAGCGATCCGGACAGACTGTGGCCGTTAGAGTGGCGGGGGGGGATGTGTACAAAATTCCAACAGCTAAAGTGCATCTTGATTGGGGAGCGGGAAAGGGGGCTGTGAACGTGGGCCTAATGGATAATTTACCTGCCGATGTACTACTGGGCAACGATTTGGGCCCCATGACTTCTGCCTATGCTCCAGTATGCAACAACGAGGCGGACCCAGTGACTACACGGGCCCAAGCCCGGACGGAGCGAGAGCTCTCACCAGTGCGGGAGACACAGGTAAGACCTACCCCGACCTTGCCTGACAGGTTAGGCCCCATACCCTGGGACACCCCAGATGCTTTCGAGGCAGAGTCTAAGACTGACCCGACCTTACAAAAGTACCGGGAACGAGCAGAGACCGGAGGGGGCGGGGCAGATAACGAAACATTCTTATGGGAAAAAGGGAAACTATACCGCTGGACAGAGAAAAGGGGACAGCGTAGGCGACAGCTGGTAGTGCCCCACAAATACCGTCAAGAAATCCTCAAAATAGGCCACGACATCCCCTTAGCAGGCCACCTAGCCGTTACCCGTACCCTACACCGCATTACTCACACGTTCTTTTGGCCAGGGGTGCACGCTGACGTTAGAACTTACTGTAACACCTGCGATGTGTGTCAACGGGTAGGAAGGCGAGGCGATCACCCTAAAGCCCAGCTAGTAAATATGCCCATTGTAGAGGAACCCTTCAGCCGGGTTGCTATTGACCTAGTGGGACCACTGGCTACCCCTAGTCCCTCCGGTAAGCGATACATTCTTACCGTAGTGGACTACGCTACCAGGTACCCAGAGGCTGTCGCCCTATCCAACATACAAGCGGATACGGTAGCGAATGCACTAGTACAGGTGTTCTCCCGGGTAGGATTTCCAAAAGAAATCCTATCCGACCGAGGCACCCAATTTACGGCTGAATTGACCCAACAACTCTGGCAGGTTTGCAAAATTAAGTCCCTCCTGAGCTCCCCATACCACCCCCAGACGAACGGGCTGTGTGAGAGGTTCAATGGGACCCTCAAGCAAATGCTCAAGACGTTCACTCAGGAATACCGAGACTGGGAACGCTTCCTGCCGCACCTCCTATTTGCTTATCGGGAGGTGCCCCAGGAAACGACAGGGTTCTCTCCCTTCGAGTTGCTCTACGGAAGAAAGGTACGGGGACCCCTAAACCTGATCCGGGAGCACTGGGAGGGAGAGATGGAGGCTGACGGTGTCCCAATTGTGCCATACGTGCTGGAACTCAGGGACCGAATGGAGCAATTAGCCAAATCCGTGCGGGCTAATCTCCAGTTGGCCCAGAGAAGACAGAAAGTATGGTACGATCGGGGGGCCCGAAAGAGAATCTTCACCATAGGACAAAAGGTGTTAGTACTTAAGCCGGTGAAGACAGACAAATTGCAGGCGTCCTGGCAGGGTCCCTACCAGATCGTAGAGAAAAGGGGAGACACCACTTATGTGATAGCTAGCTGCCACGACAACAATCTTAGAAAGACATTCCATGTAAACATGCTCAAGGAATATTTTGAGCGACCAGAGAACGTGACGGCCGTATGTTGTTCCCCTCAGGAAGACCCCGACAGTTTACCCATTCCAGACCTATTAGAAAAGAGCCTCCCCACAGGTATAGTGGCGCAGGTTCAGATAGGGGACCGACTTAGCCCCACTGAAAGGGAGCAGCTCAACCAACTCCTCCAGTCCAAACACCTCACCTTCTCCCCGAAGCCAGGGTACACTACTTTAACCACCCACCAGGTAGATACTCCGGGACAAGCTCCCTTGCGCCAGGCTCCGTACCGAATCCCTGAAGCAGTTAGGACAGGAATGAAGAAGGAGATCGATGAGATGCTCCAGCTCAGGGTAATTGAGCCCTCCGATAGTCCCTGGGCCTCCCCAGTTGTCTTGGTGCCCAAGAAAGATGGGACCACCCGGTTCTGCGTAGACTATCGGAGGCTCAATGAAAAGACCGTGACGGACGCTTACCCTATGCCCAGGGTAGACGAGCTACTCGATCGTATAGCCAGGGGAAATTACCTGACTACTATTGACCTCTGCAAAGGTTACTGGCAGATTCCCCTGGCCCCGGAGGCTATCCCCAAGTCGGCATTCGTCACTCCATTCGGCTTATATCAGTTTAGGGTAATGCCGTTTGGGATGAAGAATGCCCCAGCTACATTCCAGCGCTTGGTGGATAGGCTCCTGGATGGCTTCCAGAGTTTTGCTTGCGCCTACCTGGACGACATAGCGATCCACAGTGAGTCCTGGGAGGACCACTTAGCTCATGTGGGAATGGTTCTGGATCAGATCCGGGCTGCTGGCCTGACTCTGAAGCCAGAAAAATGCCACTTTGGGATGGCCGAGGTACAGTACCTAGGTCACCGGGTGGGGTGTGGAAAGCAGCGACCAGAGCCGGCCAAAATAGAAGCTGTCGCCAATTGGCCCACCCCCATCACTAAGACTCAGGTCCTAGCCTTCCTGGGCACGGCAGGGTACTATAGACGGTTCGTACCAGACTACAGCACACTTGCCAAACCCCTGACTGACTTGACCAAGAAGAACTTACCTCGACAGGTCCTGTGGTCTCCCCACTGTGAAACGGCTTTCCAGGCTCTCAAAAATGCTCTAATTAACGCTCCTGTCTTGGCGGCCCCAGCCCTTAACAAACGTTTTATCGTCCATACAGATGCTTCCATGTTCGGGCTGGGAGCCGTCCTCAGCCAAGTAGGCGAAGATGGAGGGGAGCATCCAGTTGCCTACATCAGCCGGAAGCTCCTGCCCCGCGAAGTCAGCTATGCAGCGGTCGAAAAGGAGTGTTTGGCTTTGGTGTGGGCATTAAAGAAATTGACTCCCTATTTATATGGTCAGGAGTTCACTCTGGTCACCGACCATAACCCGTTGGTGTGGCTGAACCGGGTCTCTGGAGATAACGGCAGGCTATTACGTTGGAGCTTATCGTTGCAACCCTTCAATTTCACCATTACTTACAGACCTGGGAAACAGAATGGCAACGCCGACGGGTTGTCCAGACAAACCGACCTCAGCCCCGCATAACCAGCGGTCTGGACAGCCTTAGTCTGCCCCGAAAAGGGGTCAGACCGTGTCTGCCAGAGTGTTCCACAGAAAGGGAGCACTGTTACAGAAGCATTAGTTATTTTGTTGTGAAGAGCTTATTTCCCAGCAGCAATGCCTGAACCAGCAAGCCAGCGCCTAAGAAGGGCTCCAAGAAAACCGTAACAAGTATCATTTCATAAAGAGTTAACTCTTTTTTTTTTCAGCTTTTAGAAACTATTGTCTAATCACCTCTGGAGCCAGACTGCTAATTGATAAGATGAACTTGTAAACTTGTTATCTTAAGTACTGTAATCCTATTGTGGCCTGTCAAAGGACAGTGCTCTCTATCTAAATGTGTGATGGGGGATTTTGTGCTTCCCCCCCTCTCCCCCTGGGACTGCCCTGTGTGCATGTATCCTTAATAAAAAGCAGGCTGGGCATCCCAGTCCTGAGTTCTTGTTTGACCCTCAATCGCAGCGTTGACTCGTTTTTGTGGGCAGAAGGGTATCCTAGCTGTACTGCAGCTAAGGGAGATTATTCTATATTTGCAAGACTCATATAGAATACTATGGAAAGCAGTTTCTCCCCTCTTTAGCAATAGGGATCCAGGCTACTAAGCGGTCCATCTCTCAGCGAGACTAAGGGTAACCGTAACACATACAGATTGTCTGGTTATGAAAGTACTGCCCATATATGAATTTATGTAGCAAGTCTGAAGAAACTATTAGCACCACACTGATATATCAGATATTATACTGGCAAACTATTGGCGTATGGGAGGGCACTAAACATGCACAACACTTCGCTCACAGTAAACATCAGAGCTAGACACATTAATAATAATTGACCTCATATTCCCAGAGACAGAACCACATAGCAAGTAAGACATCTGACCCACAAGGAATGTAAAACCAAAGTCCAAACAAGATGAAGTCTTGGGTTGTCTAAGGCATCACCATGTAGGGAAGTTTCTCTAGTCAGAGGGCTGGAATGTGAATGTAAAATCCTCAAGGAGTTATCATCACTTTCAGGAGCAGTCTCATGTTGCCAAGCTGAATGAGTGGGATGGATGCCTGAGACTATCAGAGAATTTAATGCTGGGCTGCTAGAAGTGGCCACCGGAGTCCTCCAGGCCATGAGTATAGATGGTTCAGACTTTTTATAAGTGATGGCTTCTAAGTGGTTAATGATCAGCAATGAGCACCTCTTAAAGGGGTTTTATCTGGATTTATTTGGAAACTCTGAGGGTACCTATGATTTAAATACTCAGCTGACTTAGACTGCTTTATCAGGACCAATCCCACAGCCCTGCGTGATTAGGATCTGCTATCTTAGTTTGGGCCTTTGTTAGAGCTGTATGATCCCTGTAGTGGCAGTGTTTACAGGAGAGCCCTATTTTGTCACAGGAAGACGTTAGTGCGTTACATAGCTCTGTTGCAAAAGTTTGCTGAGTGATTTATTTAGGCCGCATATGAGCCGTTTACCATATGGTGATGTGTTTGTGAAGTACTATCATCATACCCCTCATCCTGTCGGCTCTCCACCGGCTCCATGATTTGTTTCCTGTGTTAATCAATAATCCGGTGTCTGAGGTGCTCCGTTTAATGCTTGTGGCCTCCTCTTCTATGTAACGCTACGCGGGTTGATAATCTTGTGCGGGGTCTCCCGTACAAAAGGACAGGGGCTCTGTCAAAGTCCGTATATCAGTTTCACTCCATTAAGGGGTTGTAGTTTGATTTCTGCCACCAAGTTAGTGCACAGTGCCTCTAGGAGGTTTCCCCTACGATTTACAGGGTCACATTGTCCTGTATCCTTTTGCTCTTCTCCTGTGATGCCATTTTAAAAACGGAGCATCAGGTTAGTGCGACCATCTTGGGCAATGGTTGGCTCCGCCCCCCCCACCCAATTTTGCATTTTTTTCAAGATGGTTTGGATAAGGGTTTATCCTCCAGTTCTTTGAAGGATCAGATTTCAGATCTTTCAGTTCTATGCCTCTAGAAGATTGCTAATCTTCCAGATATTTCATAGTTTTGTTCAGGCTTTGGCTAGAATTAAAGGGACACTAAACCCAAATATTTTCTTTCATGATTTAGATAGAGCATACAATTTTAAGGAACTTTCTAATTTACTCCTATTATCATTTTTTTCTTTGTTCTCTTGCTATCTTTATTTAAAATGCAGGAATGTGATGCATAGGAGCCAGACCATTTTTGGATGAGAACCTTGGTTATGCTTGCTTATTGGTGGGTAAGTGTAAGCCTCCAATAAGCAAGCGCTATGAATGGAGCTGAACCTAAAAAGGGCTGGCTGCTAAGATTTACATTCCTGCATTTAAAATAATGATAGCAAGAGAACGAATAAGAATTGATAATAGGAGTAAATTAGAAAGTTGCTTAAAGGGAACCATAACACCTACTAAAATTCCTTAAAACTAACTTCTACTAAATAATAAAAAACAACTAAGCACAGATATGGGTCCCTTTAAAATGTCATGCTCTATCTGAATCATGAAAAAAATTGGGTTCAGTGTCCCTTTAAGTCTGTTGTTAAACCAATTTCTCTTCCTTTGAGAAGCTTCTTTTTAGAAAGTTTTGTTCCTTTTGGCTATTTCTACTGCTAGAAGAGTTTATCTGCTCTTTCATGTGATCCTCCTTATCTTGTTTTTTTCAGGATAATACAGGTTTTAGGATTCAAATTGTTTCCTTGCCTAAGGTTTTATCATCATACAATATCAGTTGGGAAATTGTCTGTGTCCTAGATTTTTTTGCATAATTTTGGACGTTGTTAGAGCGCTGAAGTATTATGTTGACGCTACTAAACTTCTAGTTTGTTCACTTTTCTGGTTCCAGGAAAGGGCAGAAAGCTTTGGCCATTTCTTTGCATTCACCTTAACGGATTACTACTTATTCTTCTGATGCAGCGTTTGGTAGGAAAGTCCTTCAGACAGTTGTTTCATGTCGATTGATTTTTTTGGCTGTTGGTTATTTTTAATGGAATTTTTTTGCCCTTTTGGGGTTGTGGATTTAGTTTTTCAGTGAAAAAAGTTGTCTTAAATCTAACACTTTATGTTTCATTACATGTGGACACCACAGCTTGGGTATTAGTTCCCAGGAGTAATGGGTTTTGTATTTTCACCACCTGTATATTAAAAACATATTGTATGCTTACCTGATAAATTCATTTATTTCATGGTGGTGAGAGTCCACGAGACCCTACTCTGTTTTGGTGGTGGTTTTTTTTTGTTTGTTTCTTGTTTGTTTGTTTTTTGCTCAGATTTTTTCCCCTGCTTTTTTTTTGTGCTAATTTCTTTCCTACATCATTTGCTTGGCTATATGTTAGGCTGAGGTTCCAGTGAGGTGGATGGGGATTTATAGAGTTCTTGGGGATCTTTTCTTCCTCCTAGTGATAGGGAAGTGTGATTCCCAGGAATAATGGATCAAGGACTCTCACCACCATGAAAGAAATTAATCAGCTAAGCATACATAATGTTTTTTGTTTTGTTTTGCTTTTGGAAATACACTTCCAGTATGTGTTAAAACACTAGCAAAATGGGAACAAACATCTATTTCTCTTGTAAGGTGTATCCAGTCCACAGATTCATCCTTTACTTGTGGGATATTCTCCTTCCTAACAGGAAGTGGCAAAGAGAGCACACAGCAGAGCTGTCCATATAGCTCCCCCTCTAGCTCCACCCCCCAGTCATTCTCTTTGCCGGCTCTAAGCAACAGGGTCCCTCTCGGAAGGGTAAAGTGAATGTGGTGTTAGATTTGTAGTTTTTGTTTCTACAAGCAAAAGTTTTTTATTTTAAATGGTACCGGTGTGTACTATTTACTCTCCAGCAGAAAAGTGATGAAGATTTCTGCAGAGAGGAAAATTTCAAAAAGTTTGGTGCATTTTTCACTGTTTTGGAAAATTGTGTGCCTTTTTTTTATTTCTTAAAGGCACAGTAACGTTTTTTTGTAAAGTGTGTTTTTGCTTCATTAAAGTGATTTCTGTCTTACTACTAGTCTGTTAAACATGTCTGAGTCCAAGGAAAATCCTTCTTCAATGTGTTTAGATATGTCTATACACTTTAAAGACCATATTGTTGCACTTAAAAATGTGGCCCAAGATGATTCTCAGACAGAAGTTAATGAGGTTAGCCCAAGTGTCACAACTAGTTACGCCCGCTCAAGCGACGCCTAGCACCTCTAGCGTGTCTAACTCTTTTACCTTACAAGACTTGGCGACAGTTATGGATAATACCCTCTCAGTATTTTTATCTAAGCTGCCCGTGTTACCTGCAAAGCGTGATAGCTCTGTTTTAAGAACAGATTATGAGCATTCTGACGCTTTAGTAGCCGTATCCGATATACACTTACAACGCTCTGAAATGGGGGTGAGGGATGTGCTGTCTGAGGGAGAAATTTCCGATTCGGGAAAGGTTGCTCCTCAGACAGACTCAGATACGTTGGCTTTTAAATTTAAACTAGAATACCTCCGCTTATTGCTCAGGGAGGTATTAGTTACTCTGGATGACTGTGACCCTTTGGTGGTTCCAGAGAAATTGTGTAAAATGGACAAGTACCTAGAAGTTCCTGTTTACACTGATGTGTTCCCGGTCCCTAAGAGTATTATATATATAGATATAGTAACTAGGGAGTGGGATAGACCAGGTATTCCGTTTGTTCCCCCTCCTGTTTTTAAGAAAATGTTCCCCATATCTGACACCACGCGGGACTTGTGGCAGACGGTCCCTAAGGTGGAGGGGGCTGTTTCTTCACTTGCTAAACACACAACCATACCAATTGAGGACAGTTGTGCTTTTAAAGACCCTATGGATAAAAACTGTAACTACTGCAGCTGCTTTCTGGTTCGAGGCGCTGGAAGATGCGCTCCAGACGGAGACCTCATATGAGGACATTATGGACAGAATTAAGGCTCTTAAGCTGGCTAATTCTTTTATCACAGATGCCGCTTTCCAACTAGCTAAGTTAGCGGAAAAGAATTCAGGTTTCGCCATTCTGGCGCGCAGGGCGCTATGGCTAAAGTCCTGGTCGGCCTATGTGTCGTCAAAATCCAAAATACTGAACATCCCTTTCAAAGGAAAGACCCTTTTCAGGCCTGAATTGAAAGAGATTATCTCAGAAATCACTGGGGGAAAAGGCCATGCTCTCCCTCAGGACAAGTCCTTTAAGACAAAGAACAAACAAAATAATTTTCGTTCCATTCGAAATTTCAGGAGCGGTCTCGCTTCATCCTCCCCTGCTGCAAAGCAAGAGGGTAAAACTTCACAACCCAGGGCAGCCTGGAAACCTTACCAGGGCTGGAACAAGGGTAAACAGGCCAAGAAGCCTGCAGCTGCCTCCAAAACAGCATGAAGGGGTAGCCCCCGATCCGGGACCGGATCTAGTAGGGGGCAGACTATCTCTCTTCGCTCAGGCCTGGGCAAGAGACGTACACGATCCTTGGGCCTTAGAGATTGTATCCCAGGGATATCTCCTAGAATTCAAGGACTCCCCTCCAAGGGGAAGGTTCCACATTTCTCGTCTGTCTACAGACCAGACAAAGAAAGAGGCGTTCTTACGCTGCGTAGAAGACCTACATACAATGGGAGTGATTCACCCAGTTCCAATTGTGGAACAAGGGCTGGGTTTTTACTCAAACCTGTTTGTGGTTCCCAAAAAAGAAGGAACTTTCAGACCAATCTTGGATCTCAAAATTCTAAACAAAATCCTCAGAGTCCCATCATTCAAGATGGAGACCATTCGAGCAATCTTACCAATGATCCAGGAGGGTCAATATATGCCTACCGTGGATCTAAAGGATGCGTATCTGCACATTCCTATCCACAAAGATCATCACCAGTTTCTCAGGTTCGCCTTTCTGGACAAGCATTATCAGTTTGTGGCTCTTCCTTTCGGGTTGGCCACTGCTCCCAGAATTTTCACAATAGTGCTAGGGTCGCTCCTGGCGGTTCTAAGGCCGCGGGGCATAGCAGTGGCGCCTTATCTAGACGACATCTTAATTCAGGCGTCGACTTTCCAAAGAGCCAAGTCTCACACGGAAATTGTATTGGCCTTTCTGAGGTCTCACGGGTGGAAGGTGAACATCAAAAAGAGTTCTCTCTCCCCCCTCACAAGAGTTTCCTTCCTAGGAACTCTATTAGACTCGGTAGAAATGAAAATATTTCTGACGGAGGTCAGAAAGTTAAAACTCTTAACCACTTGTCCTCTGCTATTTGTAGCTCAGTGCATGGAGACAATCGGACTAATGGTAGCGGCAATGGACATAGTCCTTTTTGCTTGGATACACCTCAGACCACTGCAACTATGCATGCTCAAACAGTGGAATGGGGATTATGCAGATTTGTCTCCTCAAATACAGTTGGACCAGGGGACCAGAGATTCTCTTCTCTGGTAGTTGTCTCAGGATCACCTGTCTCAAGGAATGTGTTTCCGCAGACCAGAGTGGATCATCGTAACGACCGACGCCAGTCTGTTGGGCTGGGGTGCAGTCTGGGACTCCCTGAAAGCTCAGGGCTTATGGTGTAGGGAAGAAGCTCTTCTCCCGATAAACATTCTGGAACTGAGGGCGATATTCAATGCTCTTCAGGCATGGCCTCAGCTAGCTGCGGCCAAATTCATCAGATTTCAGTCGGACAACATCACGACTGTAGCTTACATCAACCATCAAGGGGGATCAAGGAGTCCCCTAGCAATGATGGAAGTAACCAAAATAATCAGGTGGGCGGAGGATCACTCTTGCCACCTCTCAGCAATTCACATCCCAGGAGTAGACAACTGGGAGGCAGATTTTCTAAGTCGTCAGACTTTTCACCCGGGGGAGTGGGAACTCCACCCGGAGGTATTTGCCCAGCTCATTCAGCTATGGGGCACTCCAGAATTGGATCTGATGGCGTCCCGTCAGAATGCCAAACTTCCTCTTTATGGGTCCAGGTCCCGGGATCCTCATGCGGTGCTGATAGATGCTCTAGCAGCGCCTTGGTCTTTCAATCTGGCTTATGTGTTTCCACCGTTTCCTCTCCTTCCTCGTCTGGTTGCCAGAATCAAGCAGGAGAGGGTCTCGGTGATTCTAATAGCGCCTGCGTGGCCACGCAGGACATGGTATGCAGACCTAGTGGACATGTCATCCGTTCCACCATGGACTCTGCCAGTGAGGCAGGACCTTCTACTACTAGGTCCTTTCAAACATCCAAATCTAATTTCTCTGCGTCTGACTGCTTGGAGATTGAACGCCTAATCCTATCAAAGTGTGGCTTCTCTGAGTCGGTTATCGATACCCTGATTCAGGCTAGAAAGCCTGTCACCAGGAAAATCTTCCATAAGATTTGGCGAAAATATCTTTCTTGGTGCGAATCCAAGGGTTACTCATGGAGT
The DNA here is from genome assembly GCF_027579735.1 of Bombina bombina. Classification (NCBI taxonomy): domain Eukaryota; kingdom Metazoa; phylum Chordata; class Amphibia; order Anura; family Bombinatoridae; genus Bombina; species Bombina bombina. Next base: position 476,125,145 of record NC_069503.1, on the reverse strand, counting down.
AAGATTAGGATTCCCAGGATATTGTCTTTTCTCCAAGATGGATTGGAGAAAGTATTGTCAGCTAGTTCCTTAAAAGGACAGATATTTGCTTTGTCTATTCTTTTACACAAACGTCTGGCGGAGGTACCAGACGTTCAAGCGTTTACTCAGGCTTTAGTCAGAATCAAGCCTGTTTATAGACCTGTGGCTCCGCCATGGAGTCTGAATTCTTTCAGTTCTGCAAGGGGTTCCGTTTGAACCCTTACATTCCATAGATATTAAGCTTTTATCTTGGAAAGTTTTATTTTTGGTAGCTATCTCTTCTGCTCGAAGAGTTTCAGAGTTATCTGCCTTACAGTGTGACTCACCTTACTTGGTGTTCCATGCAGATAAGGTAGTTTTGCGTACCAAACCAGGTTTTCTTCCTAAGGTTGTGTCTAATAAGAATATTAACCAGGAAATTGTGTTGTTCCTTCTCTGTGTCCTAATCCTTCTTCGAAGAAGGAACGTCTGTTACACAATCTTGATGTGGTTCGTGCTTTAAAGTTCTATTTACAAGCAACTAAGGATTTCAGACAAACAACTTCTTTGTTTGTTATCTATTCTGGTAAGAGGGTCAGAAGGCGACCGCTACCTCTCTTTCCTTTTGGCTGAAAAGCATCATCCGTTTGGCCTATGAGACTGCTGGCCAGCAGCCTCCTGAAACAATTACTGCTCATTCTACCAGAGCAGTGGCTTCCACATGGGCTTTTAAAAATGAGGCTTCTGTTGAACAGATTTGTAAGGCAGCGACTTGGTCTTCGCTGCATACTTTTTCCAAATTTTACAAATTCGATACTTTTGCTTCTTCGGAGGCTATTTTTGGGAGTACAGTTTTACAAGCAGTGGTGCCTTCCGTTTAAGGTACCTGTCTTGTTCCCTCCCTTCATCCGTGTCCTAAAGCTTTGGTATTGGTATCCCACAAGTAAAGGATGAATCCGTGGACTGGATACACCTTACAAGAGAAAACAGAATTTATGCTTACCTGATAAATTACTTTCTCTTGTGGTGTATCCAGTCCACGGCCCGCCCTGGCTATTAAGTCAGGTAGATTTTTTTGTTTAAACTACAGTCACCACTGCACCCTATGGTTTCTCCTTTTTCTTCCTAACCTTTGGTCAAATGAGGGGGGTGGAGATAGAGGGGGAGCTATATGGACAGCTCTGCTGTGTGCTCTCTTTGCCACTTCCTGTTAGGAAGGAGAATATCCCACAAGTAAAGGATGAATCCGTGGACTGGATACACCACAAGAGAAAGTAATTTATCAGGTAAGCATAAATTCTGTTTTTTGACAAAGGATTTGTGATGTCAGAGCAGTCAGTTCAGCAGTTTGGCTCTCTGGAACTAGCTGCTGCTTTGCTTTCAATTAAATGTGGAAAACCCTGGCAACACTACACAGAGAAATAGTATTTGTAATTAAAGGGACACTGAACCCAAATTTGTACTTTCATGATTCAGATAGAGCAGCAATTTTAAGTAACTTTCTAATTTACTCCTCTCATCAATTTTTCTTCATTATCTTGGTATCTTTATTTGAAAGCAGGAATGTACAAGCAGCCCATTTTTGGTTCATAACCCTTCATAGCACTTGCTGATTGGTGGGTACATTTAGCCACCAATCAGCAAGCTGTACCCAGGTGCTGAACCAAAGATGGGCCGGCTCGTGAGCTTACATTTCTGCTTTTTCAAATAAAGATACCAAGAGAATGAAGAAAAATTAAAAACGAGAAAATTAGAAAGTTGCTTAAAATTGCATGCTCTATCTGAATCATGAAATAAAAAAATTGGCTTCAGTGTCCCTTTAACGCTTTGTATTCTAAAAAAATAAATACATTTGTATGTCACAATTAATGTTCAACTATAAAATATGGCTGCAGTCTTATTCCATACTTCATAGACTTTGTGTCCATATAAAAAAGTAAACATTCTGATTTCCTCTTATATTAGAACTAACTCTTGTGTAAAATGACCCCAGCTGTTACTGAATAAAGGCTACATTTGTATCCATTCTTTTGCTGCGCTTTTATATAGCGATGGTCTGTATTCTAACAAAACATTCTTCAATGCTTGTTTTTGTATTTATTTTATATTAGTTCTCGCAGACAGTGGAGGGAATGTAGCCGATGAAGACGAAGGGTAAGTGCAGGTTCATTTTCCTCTCTTAAAGGGACACGTATACACCTTGAGATTTGTATATAAAATGTTTAGTTATGTGTAATGAAACAACTTTGCAACATATTTTTATTTTTAATTTTTTTCATTTTCATGTAATTTAGCTCTGAAATTAAGCAATCTTTCGTTCTCAGACCTTGAAATGCATCTGACTTCTCTAGGCTATCTCTGCTACATATATGTCCATAATTGGCTTTATCAGATAACAAATGCAAAACAATGCATTTTATTAGCAATGTCGTCTGCAGAATAAAGCCCAGACTGGCTCCTCTAAATAAGGCAAGCAGTGGGTGGAGTTGTTGTTTTTGTTTTGTTTTGTTTTTTTTAGAACAAGCAAATCTACATTTCATATCTAACACTTGCGCTTAAAATAACTAACTAGAATGATAAACATACTACTACAAAGCTATCACCTACAGCAGGGTCATCAATTGAGGCCACTACATTTCCCATGATGCTCAGTCGACCAGTGGCGTCACTAGGGTTGGTGTCACCCGGTGCGGTAAGTTATGGTGTCACCCCCCCCCCCAGAAAGCAGACACACACAAAAACACAGGCAAACACACATACAAACACTCAGACACACTTAAAACATACTCAGATGCACACACAAACACTCAGAAACACACTCAGACACACACACACACAAAAACACTCAGACACACACACACACAAAAACACACACACACAAAAACACTGAGACACACACACACACACAAAAACTCAGACACACACATACAAAATATGTAAACTGCACTGCATTAATTATAAAGCTCATGCCTAGAGCTGCTCCCTGGCTCAGCAGAGCATCAAATGAAAGATAAACAGAGCACTCTAAAAATAAATCACTAAAGAAAAGTTTTAGGTGCAAACTATGAAAATTCTGCTCTCTGACTCTGTTCCAAGTCTGTCAGTGCACAGCCACGGGCCGCGTGCCTACCACTTCTTATGGCCAATCAGCTCTGCACTCTGCCCACCCCCAGACCCCCGCCTGCCCTCCTACCTGTTCAGTGTGCACTTAGTGTACCGTAACCGTAATGGTCTGGTGGGCATCATATGTGGCTGCTTCACTTTAAAGACAGTGTCAAACAGTCATGCGGTCAGGTGCCAGGCATCCCCTCATGATTTGCCAGTTCCCGTTTAGAGAGACAGCACAGCAGTGAGTGACTCCACTGCTCCACATGTCACTGAGCAGTGAGCACAGATAGGCAGGCAGGTTTAGGCTAGGAGCAGCCGGGAAAACTATTTGTTGAAATTGCAGCACTGGCTCAAGGGGCAAAAAAATTGTGTGTCTACATCTTCCCCAGTCCCACCAATGTTCACAAATGCCAGCCCCTCTAATAAAAAAAAATCTATGCATCTCAACATTGTATTTCTTTGAATTTCAATAAAATTAAAAAAAAAAAAAAAAAAAATTTTTTTTTTTTTTTTTTTTTTTTTTGGTGTCACCCCCTGGTGGGTGTCACCCGGGTGCGGCCCGCCCCCCCGGCCCCCCCCTAGTGACGCCACTGCAGTCGACTGAAATACTGGCTGAGCATCATGGGAAATGTATTTCCAAAACCTCTGGAGGTCCGCTATTGATGACTCCTGACCTACAGCATTTGTATTAAAGGGACACTGAACCCAATTTTTTTCTTTCATGATTCAGATAGAGCATGGAATTTTAAATAACTTTCTAATTTACTCCTATTATAATTTTTTGTCTTTGTTCTCTTGGTATCTTGGTTCAGAACCTGGGTAGCGCTTGCTGATTGGTGGCAAAATGTAGCCACCAATCAGCAAGCTCTATTCAGGGTGCTGAACCAAAAATTGTCAGGTTCCTATGCTTACATTCCTGCTTTTTCAAAAAAAGATACTAAGAGAAAGAAAGAAAAGGGATTACATTAGAAAGTTGCTTAAAATTGCATGCCCTATCTGAATCATGAAAGATCAATTTAAAGGGACACTAAACTTAATTTTTTTCTTTTGTGATTCAGATAGAGCATGCTATTTTAAGCAACTTTCTAATTTACACCTATTATCAATTTTTCTTCGTTCTCTTGCTATCTTTGTTTGTAAAAGAAGGCATCTAAGCTTTTTTTGTTCAGACTCTGGACAGCACTTTTTTATTGGTGGATGAATTTATCCACCAATCAGCAAGGACAAACCAGGTTGTTCACCAAAAATGAGCCGGCATCTAAACTTACATTCTTGCATTTCAAATAAAGATACCAAGAGAATGAAGAAATTTGATAATAGGAATAAATTAGAAAGTTACTTAAAATTCCATGCTCTATCTGAATCGTGAAAGAAAAAATTTGGGTTCAGTGTCCCTTTAATGTAGACTTTGTAGAAATAAATGGTCTTTTTTTGTCTAAAAGAGGGCAGTTTAACAATTCTTTCTATTTTTTATTTGTTTTTAAATAGAGCTTTGGGTGATCTGCATGTCTGCCAATTCTCAATCTGTGCTAATTAATTATGCACACACTTTCCTTTAAATTAATTTTGAAAAGAATGAAAAACAGCTTTAACATAAACACTTATTTATGGCCATGTTTTGATTTTAACCCTTTGGCTGCTAAGCTGGATTTGAGCTTTTTTTTTTTTTTTTTTTACTTTTTTAAATTATATTTATTTTTTACTGCTCAACTTTTTTTCCAGATCCCCAAGACTTAGGCGATTACCTTTCCAAAGGTGGGTCTTGGGGGTCTGTAGCTGCTTAGATGCCTGAGATACAGACTTCTAAGCAGCATGCCCCCATTTCCCTATATTGTCCATTGTTAATTTTAAATTAAGTTTGCGTGGTGACATCATCACGTCATTGCGTGTAACGTCACCGCGCAAATTGTGAAGCACCGGCGATGCCTCTCACTATTCAGGCCAGATCGCCGGGGTGGGAGTAGGTGGGAGCCCCCAGATTGCCCTCAAGGTGGGTAAGTGCTAGTGATGGCTCTGAGCCGTCTTCAGCACCTGACTGGGACAATTTGCAACGGTTCAGAGCCATCATTAGCACTCAAAGGGTTAATGAGTTTTGTCAGAGCATGATATGTAATAGCTTATTTTCTGTTTTTGTTTTTTTTAACAGCGAAGAAGCTGCTGAGGCAGAGCCAAGTGATGTAAGCCAATATTGATTGTCACATATTAACTGTCACATATATGTGCCTGCTAGTTTTATGCTATTTCTTATCACTTACTTAAAGGGACGTGAAAATGCTTCTGTTTCAGAGAGAGTTTTCAATTTCAAGAGATTTCTGTTAACTTCTATTATCAAATTTAATCAAGTTTTTGTTATCCTTTGTTGAAAACATATCTAAGTAGACTCCGGATTAGAAGTTCATGACTTTGAGCTAAGTGGTGATCAGTGGCTACACATGTCTCTTGTTATTGGCTCCCCAGATATGTTCAGCTAGCTCCCAGTAATGCATTGCTATTCTGGAGCTGACTTTAAGGGTGTGTTTAACCCCTTTGTATGGGGCTAAACACATAGTTATATACAAGCAAATTGCAATAATAAAGTGCTATAACACATTACTACATTTATGTCCCTTTTAATCCTGAATTGAATTTGGATTTGAGAGTTGTACAAAGTTGTATAAGACTTGCAAACATGACAGCTAAAAGAATAATAACAATAATAGCAATGGAAGACTAGCAATAACAACTAATGTATTACCTTAGAATTACACTCTGCACTACCTCCTGTATACATAGGTTTCTGATCATTTCTATATTGATTAATAGTATATCTGAAGAAGACAACATTTGAATATTTGAAAGACTACATAAAGGCAATTAGGATAATAAAAAAGATAAAGGGGATGTGAAAAGCAAGTGTAGTTGTCAATATTGATATAAGATGGTTACAGGAATTGGAAGCTCAGTCATGAGAAGTGAATGAATTCTAGAAGCTACATATAGAAGACCGTTTACAGAAATAGCACTGCAAGATAAAGCTGTTTAAATATTAGACTAATACAGTAGTATCAGTTGTGCCCTCCCTACTAATACTAATTAGTATATACATACTCAGCATTAACCGGAAATACCTATCTCTCATTCAGCATTAATAGGGCTTACCTCTCAGCCAATGAATATTAGCTGCCGTAGTTGGTATTGAGCTATTAATGTGTTTTTATTGTATATATGTGATTCATTGTAAGTCTCTCTTTTTTTTTTGTAATAACAGGACAATGAATGTACAGTTCCCTTTAAGGTGTCAAGCAACATGGATGTGTACAATTTCTTGGTAAGTAGCCCCTTCATTTAATTATTTTGACCTAGCAGCATATGTCATAGAATAATAGGGAACTCTAGTGCTTGTTCATTTTTTTGAATTAAAATGTTAGAATACAAACTGGCTGTAATAAAATGTTACCCCTCAAACTACATATTTCTTTCATGTAATTAGCAAGAGTCCATGAGCTAGTGACGTATGGGATATACATTCCTACCAGGAGGGGCAAAGTTTCCCAAACCTCAAAATGCCTACAAATACACCCCTCACCACACCCACAATTCAGTTTTACAAACTTTGCCTCCCGTGGAGGTAGTGAAGTAAGTTTGTGCTAGATTCTACGTTGATATGCACTTCGCAGCAGGCTGGAGCCCGGTTTTCCTCTCAGAGTGCAGTGAATGTCAGAGGGATGTGAAGAGAGTATTGCCTATTTGAATTCAATGGTCTCCTTCTACGGGATCTATTTCATAGGTTCTCTGTTAACGGTCGTAGAGATTCATCTCTTACCTCCCTTTTCAGATCGACGATATACTCTTATATACCATTACCTCTACTGATTCTCGTTTCAGTACTGGTTTGGCTATCTACTATATGTAGATGAGTGTCCTGGGGTAAGTAAGTCTTATTTCTTTCATGTAATTAGCAAGAGTCCATGAGCTAGTGACGTATGGGATATACATTCCTACCAGGAGGGGCAAAGTTTCCCAAACCTCAAAATGCCTATAAATACACCCCTCACCACACCCACAATTCAGTTTTACAAACTTTGCCTCCGATGGAGGTGGTGAAGTAAGTTTGTGCTAGATTCTACGTTGATATGCGCTCCGCAGCAAGTTGGAGCCCGGTTTTCCTCTCAGCGTGCAGTGAATGTCAGAGGGATGTGAGGAGAGTATTGCCTATTTGAATGCAGTGATCTCCTTTTAAGGGGTCTATTTCATAGGTTCTCTGTTATCGGTCGTAGAGATTCATCTCTTACCTCCCTTTTCAGATCGACGATATACTCTTATATATACCATTACCTCTGCTGATTCTCGTTTCAGTACTGGTTTGGCTTTCTACAAACATGTAGATGAGTGTCCTGGGGTAAGTAAATCTTATTTCTCCAACATAGGTGTGTCCGGTCCACGGCGTCATCCTTACTTGTGGGATATTCTCTTCCCCAACAGGAAATGGCAAAGAGCCCAGCAAAGCTGGTCACATGATCCCTCCTAGGTTCCGCCTTCCCCAGTCATTCTCTTTGCCGTTGCACAGGCAACATCTCCACGGAGATGGCTCAGAGTTTTTTGGTGTTTAAATGTAGTTTTTATTCTTCTATCAAGAGTTTGTTATTTTAAAATAGTGCTGGTATGTACTATTTACTCTGAAACGGAAAAGAGATGAAGATTTCTGTTTGTAAGAGGAAAATGATTTTAGCAACCGTTACTAAAATCGATGGCTGTTTCCACACAGGACTGTTGAGAGGAATTAACTTCAGTTGGGGGAAACAGTGAGCAGACTTTGGCTGCTTGAGGTATGACACATTTCTAACAAGACTTGGTAATGCTGGAAGCTGTCATTTTCCTTATGGGATCCGGTAAGCCATTTTCTTAATTTTCAATATAAGAATAAAAGGGCTTCACAAGGGCTTTAAAGAAACATGTCTGAACTATCAGATAGACGATGTTCTGTATGTTCGGAAGCCAAGGTTCCTCTCCATTTAAATATATGTGATGAATGTGACAAACAAAGTAGGGACAATGATGCCACTGATAATAATGTTGCCCAAAATGATTCCTTAAGTGAGGGGAGTAAGCATGGTACTGCATCATCTCCTTCTATGTCTACACCAGTCTTGCCCACTCAGGAGGTCCCTAGTGAATCTAGTGCGCCAATCCTCCTTACTATGCAACAATTAACGGTTGTAATGGATAATTCTATTAAAAACATTTTAGCCAAAATGCCCACTTATCAGCGAAAGCGCGACTGCTCTGTTTTAGATACTGAAGAGCATGAGGACGCTGATGATAATGGTTCTGACATGCCCTTACACCAGTCTGAAGGGGCTAGGGAGGTTTTGTCTGAGGGAGAAATTTCAGATTCAGGAAAAATTTCTCAACAAGCTGAACCTGACGTTATTACATTTAAATTTAAATTGGAACATCTCCGCGCTCTGCTTAAGGAGGTGTTATCTACTCTGGATGATTGTGACAATTTGGTCATTCCAGAGAAATTATGTAAGATGGACAGGTTCCTAGAGGTCCCGGTGCCCCCCGAAGCTTTTCCTATACCCAAGCGGGTGGCGGACATTGTAAATAAAGAATGGGAAAGGCCCGGCATACCTTTTGTCCCTCCCCCTATATTTAAGAAATTATTTCCTATGGTCGACCCCAGGAAGGACTTATGGCAGACAGTCCCCAAGGTCGAGGGGGCGGTTTCTACTCTAAACAAACGCACCACTATCCCTATAGAAGATAGTTGTGCTTTCAAAGATCCTATGGATAAAAAATTAGAGGGTTTGCTTAAAAAGATGTTTGTTCAGCAAGGTTACCTTCTACAACCAATTTCATGCATTGTTCCTGTCACTACAGCAGCGTGTTTCTGGTTCGAGGAACTAGAAAAGTCGCTCAATCAAGCATCCTCTTATGAGGAGGTTATGGACAGAGTTCAAGCACTTAAGTTGGCTAACTCTTTTACCTTAGACGCCACTTTGCAATTAGCTAGATTAGCGGCGAAAAATTCAGGTTTTGCTATTGTGGCGCGCAGAGCGCTTTGGCTGAAGTCTTGGTCAGCGGATGTGTCCTCCAAGAACAGATTGCTTAACATCCCTTTCAAGGGGCTGTTTGGCCCTGACTTGAAAGAGATTATTTCAGATATCACTGGGGGAAAGGGCCACGCCCTTCCTCAGGATAGGTCTTTTAAGGCTAAAAATAAAACAAATTTTCGTCCCTTTCGCAGAAACGGACCAGCCTCGAATTCTACATCCTCTAAGCAAGAGGGTAATTCTTCTCAAACCAAGCCAGCCTGGAGACCGATGCAAGGCTGGAACAAAGGTAAGCAGGCCAAGAAGCCCGCTACCGCTACCAAGACAGCATGAGATGCTGGCCCCCGATCCTGGACCGGATCTGGTGGGGGGCAGACTCTCTCTCTTCGCTCAGGCTTGGGCAAGAGATGTTCAGGATCCTTGGGCGCTAGAAATAGTTTCTCAAGGTTATCTCCTGGAATTCAAGGAGCTTCCCCCAAGGTTCCACAGGTCTCAATTGTCTTCAGACCAAATAAAAAGACAGGCATTCTTACATTGTGTAGAAGACCTGTTAAAAATGGGAGTGATTCATCCTGTTCCATTAGGAGAACAAGGGATGGGGTTTTACTCCAATCTGTTCATAGTTCCCAAAAAAGAGGGAACATTCAGGCCAATTTTGGATCTCAAGATCCTAAACAAATTTCTCAAGGTCCCATCGTTCAAGATGGAAACCATTCGGACAATTCTTCCTACCATCCAGGAAGGTCAATTCATGACCACGGTGGATTTAAAGGATGCGTATCTACATATTCCTATCCACAAGGAACATCATCGGTTCCTAAGATTCGCTTTTCTGGATAAGCATTACCAGTTTGTGGCACTTCCATTCGGACTAGCCACTGCTCCAAGAATTTTCACAAAGGTACTAGGGTCCCTTCTAGCGGTGCTAAGGCCAAGGGGCATTGCAGTAGTACCCTACTTGGACGACATACTGATTCAAGCGTCGTCTCTACCACAAGCAAAGGCTCATACGGACATTGTCCTAGCCTTTCTCAGATCTCACGGGTGGAAAGTGAACGTAGAAAAAAGTTCTCTATTCCCGTCAACAAGAGTTCCCTTCTTGGGAACAATAATAGACTCCTTGGAAATGAAGATTTTTCTGACAGAAGCCAGAAAATCAAAACTTCTAAACTCTTGTCAAGTACTTCATTCTGTTCTTCTTCCTTCCATAGCGCAGTGCATGGAAGTAATAGGTTTGATGGTTGCGGCAATGGACATAGTTCCTTTTGCGCGAATTCATCTAAGACCATTACAACTGTGCATGCTCAGACAGTGGAATGGGGATTATACAGATTTGTCCCCGACGATCCAAGTAGATCAGAGGACCAGAGATTCACTCCGTTGGTGGCTGACCCTGGACAACCTGTCCCAAGGGATGAGCTTCAGAAGACCAGAGTGGGTCATTGTAACGACCGACGCCAGCCTGGTGGGCTGGGGCGCGGTCTGGAAACACCTGAAGGCTCAGGGTCTATGGTCTCGGGAAGAATCTCTTCTCCCGATAAACATTCTGGAACTGAGAGCGATATTCAATGCTCTCAAGGCTTGGCCTCAACTAGCAAAGGCCAAATTCATAAGGTTTCAATCAGACAACATGACGACTGTTGCATATATCAACCATCAGGGGGGAACAAGGAGTTCCCTGGCGATGGAAGAAGTGACCAAAGTAATTCAATGGGCGGAGCTTCACTCCTGCCACTTGTCTGCAATCCACATCCCAGGAGTGGAAAATTGGGAAGCGGATTTTCTGAGTCGTCAGACATTTCATCCGGGGGAGTGGGAACTCCATCCGGAAATCTTTGCCCGAATAACTCAATTATGGGGCATTCCAGACATGGATCTGATGGCGTCTCGTCAGAACTTCAAGGTTCCTTGCTACGGGTCCAGATCCAGGGATCCCAACGCGACTCTAGTAGATGCACTAGTAGCGCCCTGGACCTTCAACCTAGCTTATGTGTTCCCACCGTTTCCTCTCATTCCCAGGCTGGTAGCCAGGATCAATCAAGAGAGGGCTTCGGTGATCTTGATAGCTCCTGCGTGGCCACGCAGAACTTGGTATGCAGACCTGGTGAATATGTCATCGGCTCCACCATGGAAGCTACCTTTGAGACGGGACCTTCTTGTTCAAGGTCCGTTCGAACATCCGAATCTGGCATCACTCCAACTGACTGCTTGGAGATTGAACGCTTGATTTTATCAAAGCGTGGGTTCTCAGATTCTGTCATTGATACTCTTATTCAGGCTAGAAAGCCTGTAACTAGGAAAATTTACCATAAAGTATGGAAGAAATATATCTGTTGGTGCGAATCGAAAGGATTCCCATGGAACAGGGTAAAAATTCCTAAGATTCTATCCTTTCTACAAGAGGGTTTGGAGAAAGGATTATCTGCAAGTTCTTTGAAGGGACAGATTTCTGCTTTATCTGTTTTACTTCACAAGAAGCTGGCGGCTGTGCCAGATGTTCAGGCTTTTGTTCAGGCTCTGGTTAGAATCAAGCCTGTTTACAAACCTTTGACTCCTCCTTGGAGTCTCAATTTAGTTCTTTCAGTTCTTCAAGGGGTTCCGTTTGAACCCTTACATTCCGTAGATATTAAGTTATTATCTTGGAAAGTTTTATTTTTGGTTGCAATTTCTTCTGCTAGAAGAGTTTCAGAGTTATCTGCTCTGCAGTGTTCTCCTCCTTATCTGGTGTTCCATGCAGATAAGGTGGTTTTGCGTACTAAACCTAGTTTTCTTCCGAAAGTTGTTTCTAATAAAAATATTAACCAGGAGATAGTTGTGCCTTCTTTGTGTCCGAATCCAGTTTCAAAGAAGGAACGTTTGTTGCACAATTTGGATGTAGTTCGTGCTCTAAAATTCTATTTAGAGGCTACAAAGGATTTCAGACAAACATCTTCCTTGTTTGTTGTTTATTCTGGTAAAAGGAGAGGTCAAAAAGCAACTTCTACCTCTCTCTCTTTTTGGCTTAAAAGCATCATCAGATTGGCTTATGAGACTGCCGGACGGCAGCCTCCTGAAAGAATCACAGCTCATTCCACTAGGGCTGTGGCTTCCACATGGGCCTTCAAGAACGAGGCTTCTGTTGATCAGATATGTAAGGCAGCGACTTGGTCTTCACTGCACACTTTTACCAAATTTTACAAATTTGATACTTTTGCTTCTTCTGAGGCTATTTTTGGGAGAAAGGTTTTGCAAGCCGTGGTGCCTTCCATCTAGGTGACCTGATTTTCTCCCTCCCATCATCCGTGTCCTAAAGCTTTGGTATTGGTTCCCACAAGTAAGGATGACGCCGTGGACCGGACACACCTATGTTGGAGAAAACAGAATTTATGTTTACCTGATAAATTACTTTCTCCAACGGTGTGTCCGGTCCACGGCCCGCCCTGGTTTTTTAATCAGGTCTGATGATTTAATTTCTCTAACTACAGTCACCACGGTATCATATGATTTCTCCTATGCAAATATTCCTCCTTTACGTCGGTCGAATGACTGGGGAAGGCGGAGCCTAGGAGGGATCATGTGACCAGCTTTGCTGGGCTCTTTGCCATTTCCTGTTGGGGAAGAGAATATCCCACAAGTAAGGATGACGCCGTGGACCGGACACACCGTTGGAGAAAGTAATTTATCAGGTAAACATAAATTCTGTTTTTCTGTGACACTCTAAGCTATGGTTGGGCACTTTGTTTATAAAGTTCTAAATATATGTATTCAAACATTTATTTGCCTTGACTCAGAATGTTCAACTTTCCTTATTTTTCAGACAGTCAGTTTCATATTTGGGATAATGCATTTGATTTAATAATTTTTTCTTACCTTCAAAAATTTGACTTTTTTCCCTGTGGGCTGTTAGGCTCGCGGGGGCTGAAAATGCTTCATTTTATTGCGTCATTCTTGGCGCAGACTTTTTTGGCGCAAAAATTCTTTTCCGTTTCCGGCGTCATACGTGTCGCCGGAAGTTACGTCATTTTTTGACGTTATTTTGCGCCAAAAATGTCGGCGTTCCGGATGTGGCGTCATTTTTGGCGCCAAAAAGCATTTAGGCGCCAAATAATGTGGGCGTCTTATTTGGCGCTAAAAAATATGGGCGTCGCTTTTGTCTCCACATTATTTAAGTCTCTTTTTTCATTGCTTCTGGTTGCTAGAAGCTTGTTCTTTGGCATTTTTTCCCATTCCTGAAACTGTCATTTAAGGAATTTGATCAATTTTGCTTTATATGTTGTTGTTTTTTCTCTTACATATTGCAAGATGTCTCACGTTGCATCTGAGTCAGAAGATACTACAGGAATATCGCTGTCTAGTGCTGGATCTACCAAAGCTAAGTGTATCTGCTGTAAACTTTTGGTAGCTATTCCTCCAGCTGTTGTTTGTATTGATTGTCATGACAAACTTGTTAATGCAGATATTTCCTTTAGTAAAGTTCCATTGCCTGTTGCAGTTCCTTCAACATCTAAGGTGCAGAATGTTCCTGATGACATAAGAGATTTTGTTTCTGAATCCATAAAGAAGGCTATGTCTGTTATTTCTCCTTCTAATAAACGTAAAAAATCTTTTAAAACTTCTCTCCCTACAGATGAATTTTTAAATGAACATCATCATTCTGATTCTGATGACTCTTCTGGTTCAGAGGATTCTGTCTCAGAGGTTGATGCTGATAAATCTTCATATTTATTTAAAATGGAATTTATTCGTTCTTTACTTAAAGAAGTTCTAATTGCTTTAGAAATAGAGGATTCTGGTCCTCTTGATACTAATTCTAAATGTTTGGATAAGGTATTTAAATCTCCTGTGGTTATTCCAGAAGTTTTTCCTGTTCCTAATGCTATTTCTGCAGTAATTTCCAAAGAATGGGATAAATTGGGTAATTCATTTACTCCTTCTAAACGTTTTTAAGCAATTATATCCTGTGCCGTCTGACAGATTAGAATTTTGGGACAAAATCCCTAAAGTTGATGGGGCTATTTCTACCCTTGCTAAACGTACTACTATTCCTACGTCAGATGGTACTTCGTTTAAGGATCCTTTAGATAGGAAAATTGAATCCTTTCTAAGAAAAGCTTATCTGTGTTCAGGTAATCTTCTTAGACCTGCTATATCTTTGGCTAATGTTGCTGCAGCTTCAACTTTTTGGTTGGAAACCTTAGCGCAACAAGTAACACATCATGATTCTCATGATATTATTATTCTTCTTCAGCATGCTAATAATTTTATCTGTGATGCCATCTTTGATATTATCAGGGTTGATGTCAGGTTTATGTCTCTAGCTATTTTAGCTAGAAGAACTTTATGGCTTAAGACTTGGAATGCTGATATGGCTTCTAAATCAACTCTACTTTCCATTTTTCCAGGGTAACAAATTATTTGGTTCTCAGTTGGATTCTATTATTTCAACTGTTACTGGTGGGAAAGGAACTTTTTTACCACAGGATAAAAAATCTAAGGGTAAAAACAGAGCTAATAATCGTTTTCGTTTCAACAAAGAACAAAAACCTGATCCTTCATCCTCAGGAGCAGTTTCAGTTTGGAAACCATCTCCAATCTGGAATAAATCCAAGCCAGCCAGAAAGGCAAAGCCTGCTTCTAAGTCCACATGAAGGTGCGGCCCTCATTCCAGCTCAGCTGGTAGGGGGCAGGTTACGTTTTTTCAAAGAAATTTGGATCAATTCTGTTCTCAATCTTTGGATTCAGAACATTGTTTCAGAAGGGTACAGAATTGGTTTCAAGATGAGACCTCCTGCAAAGAGATTTTTTCTTTCCCGTGTCCCAGTAAATCCAGTAAAAGCTCAAGCATTTCTGAATTGTGTTTCAGATCTAGAGTTGACTGGAGTAATTATGCCAGTTCCAGTTCAGGAACAGGGGATGGGGTTTTATTCAAATCTCTTCATTGTACTAAAGAAGGAGAATTCCTTCAGACCAGTTCTGGATCTAAAAATATTGAATCGTTATGTAAGGATACCAACGTTCAAGATGGTAACTGTAAGTACTATCTTGCCTTTTGTTCAGCAAGGGAATTATATGTCCACAATAGATTTACAGGATGCATATCTGCATATTCCGATTCATCCGGATCATTATCGGTTCCTGAGATTCTCTTTTCTGGACAAGCATTACCAGTTTGTGGCTCTGCCGTTTGGCCTTGCTACAGCTCCAAGAATTTTTACAAAGGTTCTCGGTGCCCTTCTGTCTGTAATCAGAGAACAGGGTATTGTGGTATTTCCTTATTTGGACGATATCTTGGTACTTGCTCAGTCTTTACATTTAGCAGAATTTCATACGAATCGACTTGTGTTGTTTCTTCAAGATCATGGTTGGAGGATCAATTTACCAAAAAGTTAATTGATTCCTCAGACAAGGGTAACCTTTCTGGGTTTCCAAATAGATTCAGTGTCCATGACTCTGTCTTTAACAGACAAGAGGCGTCTAAAACTGATGGCAGCTTGTCGAAACCTTCAGTCACAATCATTCCCTTCGGTAGCCTTATGCATGGAAATTCTAGGTCTTATGACTGCTGCATCGGACGCGATCCCCTTTGCTCGTTTTCACATGCGACCTCTTCAGCTTTGTATGCTGAATCAATGGTGCAAGGATTACACAAAGATATCTCAATTCATATCTTTAAAACCGATTGTTCGACACTCTCTAACGTGGTGGACAGATCACCATCGTTTAATTCAGGGGGCTTCTTTTGTGCTTCCGACCTGGACTGTAATTTCAACAGATGCAAGTCTCACAGGTTGGGGAGCTGTGTGGGGATCTCTGACGGCACAAGGAGTTTGGGAATCTCAGGAGGTGAGATTACCGATCAATATTTTGGAACTCCGTGCAATTTTCAGAGCTCTTCAGTTTTGGCCTCTTCTGAAGAGAGAATCGTTCATTTGTTTTCAGACAGACAATGTCACAACTGTGGCATACATCAATCATCAAGGAGGAACTCACAGTCCTCTGGCTATGAAAGAAGTATCTCGAATTTTGGTTTGGGCGGAATCCAGCTCCTGTCTAATCTCTGCGGTTCATATCCCAGGTGTAGACAATTGGGAAGCGGATTATCTCAGTCGCCAAACGTTGCATCCGTGCGAATGGTCTCTTCACCCAGAGGTATTTCTTCAGATCGTTCAAATGTGGGAACTTCCAGAAATAGATTTGATGGCGTCCCATCTAAACAAGAAACTTCCCAGGTATCTGTCCAGATCCCGGGATCCTCAGGCGGAGGCAGTGGATGCATTATCACTTCCTTGGAAGTATTATCCTGCCTATATCTTTCCGCCTCTAGTTCTTCTTCCAAGAGTAATCTCCAAGATTCTGAAGGAATGCTCGTTTGTTCTGCTGGTAGCTCCGGCATGGCCTCACAGGTTTTGGTATGCGGATCTTGTCCGGATGGCCTCTTGCCAACCGTGGACTCTTCCGTTAAGACCAGACCTTCTGTCACAAGGTCCTTTTTTCCATCAGGATCTGAAATCCTTAAATTTAAAGGTATGGAGATTGAACGCCTGATTCTTCGTCAGAGAGGTTTCTCTGACGCTGTGATTAATACTATGTTACAGGCTCGTAAATCTGTATCTAGAGAGATATATTATAGAGTCTGGAAGACTTATATTTCTTGGTGTTTTTCTCATAATTTTTCTTGGCATTCTTTTAGAATTCCGAGAATTTTACAAGTTTCTTCAGGATGGTTTAGATAAAGGTTTGTCCGCAAGTTCCTTGAAAGGACAAATCTCTGCTCTTTCTGTTCTTTTTCATAGAAAGATTGCTATTCTTCCTGATATTCATTGTTTTGTACAAGCTTTGGTTCGTATAAAACCTGTCATTAAGTCAATTTCTCCTCCTTGGAGTTTGAATTTGGTTCTGGGGGCTCTTCAAGCTCCTCCGTTTGAACCTATGCATTCATTGGACATTAAATTACTTTCTTGGAAAGTTTTGTTCCTTTTGGCCATCTCTTCTGCCAGAAGAGTTTCTGAATTATCTGCTCTTTCTTGTGAGTCTCCTTTTCTGATTTTTCATCAGGATAAGGCGGTGTTGCGAACTTCTTTTGAATTTTTACCTAAGGTTGTGAATTCCAACAACATTAGTAGATAAATTGTGGTTCCTTCATTATGTCCTAATCCTAAGAATTCTAAGGAGAAATCGTTGCATTCTTTGGATGTTGTTAGAGCTTTGAAATATTATGTTGAAGCTACTAAATCTTTCAGAAAGACTTCTAGTCTATTTGTTATCTTTTCCGGTTCTAGAAAAGGCCAGAAAGCTTCTGCCATTTCTTTGGCATCTTGGTTGAAATCTTTAATTCATCTTGCCTATGTTGAGTCGGGTAAAACTCCGCCTCAGAGAATTACAGCTCATTCTACTAGGTCAGTTTCTACTTCCTGGGCGTTTAGGAATGAAGCTTCGGTTGATCAGATTTGCAAAGCATTAACTTGGTCCTCTTTGCATACTTTTACTAAATTCTACCATTTTGATGTATTTTCTTCTTCTGAAGCAGTTTTTGGTAGAAAAGTACTTCAGGCAGCGGTTTCAGTTTGAATCTTCTGCTTATGTTTTTCGTTAAACTTTATTTTGGGTGTGGATTATTTTCAGCAGGAATTGGCTGTCTTTATTTTATCCCTCCCTCTCTAGTGACTCTTGTGTGGAAAGATCCACATCTTGGGTAATCATTATCCCATACGTCACTAGCTCATGGACTCTTGCTAATTACATGAAAGAAAACATAATTTATGTAAGATCTTACCTGATAAATTCATTTCTTTCATATTAGCAAGAGTCCATGAGGCCCGCCCTTTTTTTGGGGTGGTTATGATTTTTTTTGTATAAAGCACAATTATTCCAATTCCTTATTTTATATGCTTTCGCACTTTTTTCTTATCACCCCACTTCTTGGCTATTCGTTAAACTGAATTGTGGGTGTGGTGAGGGGTGTATTTATAGGCATTTTGAGGTTTGGGAAACTTTGCCCCTCCTGGTAGGAATGTATATCCCATACTTCACTAGCTCATGGACTCTTGCTAATATGAAAGAAATGAATTTATCAGGTAAGTTCTTACATAAATTATGTTTTTTTGTGACACTCTAAGCTATGGTTGGGCACTTTATATATATATATATAAAGTTCTAAATATATGTCTTTAAACTTATATTTGCCATGATTCAGGATGATCAATATTCCTTATTTCAGACAGTCAGTTTCATTATTTGGGATAATGCATATGAATAATCAATTTTTTTCTTACCTTAAAAATTGTTCAATTTACTTTTTTTCCTGTGGGCTGTTAGGCTCGCGGGGGCTGAAAATGCTTCAATTTATTGCGTCCTTCTTGGCGCAGACTTTTTTGGCGTAAAAAAAATATTTTTCGTGATTGCGTAATTTTTTTGACGTTTTTGCGCCAAAAATGTCGGCATCACCGGATGTGGCGTCATTCTTGGCACCAAAAAATTTAAGGCGACAATAATGTGGGCGTCTTTTTTGCCGCTAAAAAATGTGGGCGTCATTCTTGTCTCCACCTTTTTTTCACATTATTTCAGTCTCATTTTTCATTGCTTCTGGTTGCTAGAGGCTTGTTCATTGGCATTTTTTCCCATTCCTGAAACTGTCATTTAAGGAATTTGATAAGTTTTGCTTTATATGTTGTTTTTTCTTTTACATATTGCAAGATGTCTCAAATTGACCCTGGATCAGAATCTACTTCTGGAAAGACGCTGCCTGATGCTGGTTCTACCAAAGTTAAGTGCATTTGTTGTAAACTTGTGGTAACTGTTCCTCCGGCTGTAGTTTGTGATGAATGTCATGATAAACTTGCTAATGCAGATAGTATTTCCATTAGTAATGTTCCATTACCTGTTGCTGTTCCCTCAACATCTAATACTCAGGATGTTCCTGTTAATATAAAAGAATTTGTTTCTAAATCTATTAGGAAGGCTATGTCTGTTATTCCTCCTTCCAAGAAACATAAAAGGTCTTTTAAAACTTCTAATTTTTCAGATGTATTTTTAAATGACCGTCATCATTCTGATTTGTCTGTTTCTGATGAGGATTTTTCTGGTTCAGAGGATTCTGTCTCAGATATTGACACTGATAAATCTTCATATTTATTTAAAATGGAATTTATTCGCTCTTTACTTAAAGAAGTTTTAATCGCATTAGAGATGGAGGAATCTAGTCCTCTTGATACTAAATCTACTAAGCGTTTAAATTCGGTTTTTAAACCTCCTATAGTATTCCTGAAGTTTTTCCTGTCCCTGATGCTATTTCTGAAGTAATTTCTAGGGAATGGAATAATCTGGGTACTTCATTTACTCCTTCTCAAAGGTTTAAGAAATTGTATCCTGTGCCATCTGACAGATTAGAGTTTTGGGACAAAATCCCTAAAGTTTATGGGGCTATCTCTACTCTTGCTAAACGTACTACTATTCCTACGGCAGATAGTACTTCCTTTAAGGATCCTTTAGATAGGAAGATTGAATCCTTTCTAAGGAAAGCTTATTTATGTTCAGGTAATCTTCTTAGGCCTGCTATTTCTTTGGCTGATGTTGCTGCCGCTTCCACTTTTTGGTTGGAGGCTTTAGCACAACAAGTATCAGACCATAATACTCATAGCATTGTTAAACTTCTTCAACATGCTAATAACTTTATTTGTGATGCCATCTTTGATATCATTAGAGTTGATGTCAGGTATATGTCTTTAGCTATTTTAGCTAGAAGAACTTTATGGCTTAAAACTTGGAATGCAGATATGTCTTCTAAGTCAACTTTGCTTTCTCTTTCTTTCCAAGGTAATAAATTATTTGGTTCCCAGTTGGATTCTATTATTTCAACTGTTACTGGGGGGAAAGGAACTTTTTTGCCTCAGGACAAAAAATCTAAAGGTAAATATAGGGCTGCTAATCATTTTCGTTACTTTCGTCAGAATAAGGAACAGAAGCCTGACCCTTCCCCTAAAGGAACGGTTTCTGTTTGGAAACCGTCTCCAGTCTGGAATAAATCCAAGCCTTTTAGAAAGCCAAAGCCAGCTCCCAAGTCCACATGAAGGTGCGGCCCTCATTCCAGCACAGCTGGTAGGGGGCAGGTTACGATTTTTCAAAGAGATTTGGATCAATTCGATTCACAGTCTTTGGATTCAGAACATTGTTTCACAAGGGTACAGAATAGGTTTCAAGGTAAGGCCCCCTGCGAGAAGATTTTTTCTCTCTCGCATTCCAATAAACCCAGTGAAGGCTCAGGCATTTCTGAAATGTGTTTCAGATCTAGAATTGGCTGGAGAAATTGTACCAGTTCCAGTTCTGGAACAGGGTCTGGGGTTTTACTCAAATCTATTCATTGTACCAAAGAAGGAGAATTCCTTCAGACCAGTTCTGGATTTAAAAATATTGAATCGTTATGTAAGGATACCAACATTCAAAATGGTAACTATAAGGACTATTCTGCCTTTTGTTCAGCAAGGGCATTATATGTCCACAATAGATTTACAGGATGCATATCTGCATATTCAGATTCATCCAGATCACTTTCAGTTTCTGAGATTCTCTTTTCTAGACAAGCATTACCAGTTTGTGGCCCTTCCGTTTGGCCTAGCAACAGCTCCAAGGATCTTTTCAAAGGTTCTCGGTGCACTTCTATCTGTAATCAGAGAACAGGGTATTGCGGTATTTCCTTATTTGGACGATATCTTGGTACTTGCTCAGTCTTCACATTCTGCAGAATCTCATACGAATCGACTTGTGTCGTTTCTTCAAAGACATGGTTGGAGGATCAATTTACCAAAGAGTTCATTGATTCCTCAGAGAAGAGTAACCTTTTTAGGTTTCCAAATAGATTCAGTGTCCATGACCTTGTCTCTAACAGACAAGAGACGTCTGAAATTGTTTTCAGCTTGTCGAATCCTTCAGTCTCAATCATTCCCTTCAGTAGCTTTATGCATGGAAATTCTAGGTCTCATGACTGCTGCATCGGACGCGATCCCCTTTGCTCGTTTTCACATGTGACCTCTTCAGCTTTGTATGCTGAACCAGTGGTGCAGGGATTATTCAAGGATATCACAATTAATATCCTTAAATCCGAATGTACGACACTCTCTGACGTGGTGGACAGATCACCATAGTTTAGTTCAAGGGGCTTCTTTTGTTCTTCCAACCTGGACTGTGATCTCAACAGATGCGAGTCTGACAGGTTGGGGAGCTGTATGGGGGTCTCTGACAGCGCAGGGGGTTTGGGAATCTCAGGAGGCGAGATTACCAATCAACATTTTGGAACTCCGTGCGATTTTCAGAGCTCTTCAGTTCTGGCCTCTTCTGAAGAGAGAATCGTTCATTTGTTTTCAGACAGACAATGTCACAACCGTGGCATATGTCAATCATCAAGGGGGGACTCACAGTCCTCAGGCTATGAAAGAAGTATCTCGGATACTTGTATGGTCGGAATCCAGCTCCTGTCTAATCTCTGCGGTTCACATCCCAGGTGTAGACAATTGGGAAGCGGATTATCTCAGTCGCCAGACGTTACATCCAGGCGAATGGTCTCTTCACCCAGAGGTATTTCTTCAGATTGTTCAAATCTGGGGACTTCCAGAAATAGATCTGATGGCTTCTCATCTAAACAAGAAACTTCCCAGGTATCTGTCCAGATCCAGGGATCCTCAGGCGGAGGCAGTGGACGCATTGTCGCTTCCCTGGAATTATCATCCTGCCTATATCTTTCTGCCTCTAGTTCTTCTTCCAAGAGTGATCTCCAAAATTCTAAAGGAGCGTTCGTTTGTACTGCTGGTGGCTCCAGCATGGCCTCACAGGTTTTGGTATGCGGATCTTGTTCGGATGGCCACTTGCCAACCTTGGACTCTTCCGTTAAGACCAGACCTTCTATCTCAAGGTCCTTTTTTTCCATCAGGATCTCAAATCATTAAATTTGAAGGTATGGAGATTGAACGCTTGATTCTTAGTCATAGAGGTTTCTCTGACTCAGTAATTAATACTATGTTACAGGTTCGTAAATCTGTGTCTAGGAAGATTTATTATCGAGTCTGGAAGACTTACATTTCTTGGTGTTCTTCTCATAATTTCTCCTGGCATTCTTTTAGAATTCCTAGAATTTTACAGTTTCTTCAGGATGGTTTGGATAAAGGTTTGTCTGCAAGTTCCTTGAAAGGACACATTTCTGCTCTTTCTGTTCTTTTTCACAAAAAGATTGCTAATCTTCCTGATATTCATTGTTTTATACAGGCTTTGGTTCGTATAAAACCTGTCATTAAGTCAATTTCTCCTCCTTGGAGTCTTAATTTGGTTCTGAGGGCTTTACAAGCTCCTCCGTTTGAACCTATGCATTCTCTGGATATTAAATTACTTTCTTGGAAAGTCCTGTTTCTTTTGGCCATCTCTTCTGCTAGAAGAGTTTCTGAGTTATCTGCTCTTTCTTGTGAATCTCCTTTTCTGATTTTT